>NW_012130071.1:2424956-2431194 GCF_000143395.1 Atta cephalotes
ACTAACTAACTACTACTTACTAACTACTACTACTACTACTACTACTACTACTACTACTACTCTACTACTACTACTCTCTCTCTCTCTCTCTCTCTCTCTCTCTCTCTCTCTCTCTCTCTCTCTCTCTCTCTCTCTCTCTCTCTCTCTCTCTCTCTCTCTCTCTCTCTCCTTCTTAATTTCTCTTTTTCTTTACCACTTCTTCCACTTCTATTTCCTCTTACTTTCCACCTCCACTACTTTCCAACAATCTTTTCCTTTCTTCCTTTAATGTTCAATTTGTAATTTCATTATGTCTCATAACGCCAAGGAGACATTACATCTTTCATTTATTTCTTTTCGTCTATATCTGAAATACTTTTTATTTTCTGACTTAAGAAACTTTGGGTTTGTTACATTTAAAATATGTATTTATTCATATTAATTTTAGTGGTTACTGAATTATAAGTTTATTTAATATATAGATATACTTTTGACAATTTTACTTTAACTTTTTAATTTACTTTAACTTTTAATTTTGCTTTGTATTATCTCAATATATTAGATTGTCTTTATACTATTTTTAACAAATTTTAACTTTTTCCTTGTTGATTTTTTGTGCTGACACAATTCTGTTATATTATATTTTACCTACAGAATCGGATTCATTTCATGTATTCTCTGTTTTTATTTCAAATCTAAAGACATTTAAGCTTATCTTTTTATTACTTGATATTATAAGCATTTCATTGATTGACTACAAGTAGTTATTATCGTTCTTTTTCCGATATATTATATATTATAATTGTAATATTCGTTTTTCACCAGCGTCTGTTTTAGAGAGCGAAATAGAAAATGTTTTTACCGATTATAATAAATCTGTATGTTTTTAACATTGAAAATGATCCGAGTGTGATCGAAACGTTTGTTTATTGCTAGCATAGTAGATTAAATTTTTATTCAATAATATATTTGTTTCTTTTATTTTTGTTCAACTTTTATATTTCGATGATTTTTTTTGTACAATAATTTTTGACTCGTAGCCTCCTTTTTTCTTTGGTTTTTTAAAAAAATTTTTATTTCTAATAATTTATTCTGTATTTATTATATAATATTTAAGAACACTTTAAAGCTTATAACTAAGAGCATAAGAAGTATTTTGTGTTACCACGTACATGCGACGTTCATGAACTATTCGTGGCGAATTATTCGCTATTCGCTAAAATCATTTGCAGTATGAAAAATTCACTGCAGTATGAAAAGGCACTCTCAGAATGAAATTGAAGTAATCTATGTGAACTATTCTTTTCACTCTAATTTTGTTTAAGAAAAAGTGCAAGAAATCTTCAAACAAGCTCTTTTTGTCCGTCTGCTTTACTCCGATAGAAAAAAAATATGATTCCCCAAAATTATTAGGTTAAGATTATTTATCATAAACACATGTATTCGCACAACTTTTAATCGATTTATCATGCAGATATGTGTGTTGAGTACGAATATGCGACGTTTAATTTATGCTCACCTTTGGAGTTCCGCTTCGTTCAGCACAGCAAGTGCCGCAATCGCAATGAAGATACGCATTTCTTGAATTTCCTCGGAGGTTGCAAGAAACGAGATTTTTAGAGACGTTAACTGCTCTTTTTTCTGTAAATCAGAATAATACAAAGAAGAGTTTAATTATTACTAACACTCTTGGTTCTTGTCGATCTATGTCGATCAATTCATCAGTGCTGCAGCACCTGCTCTGGCACGCTTATCGATTGACTAATGCCGTTTCTCTTCTTCTTATTTATTAGTCCCTCAGTGATGACCAATTCAGAAAATCAGCCCCTTCACTTTTGCTTCACCAATTGACGTCGCGTTCGGCTAGTAGAGAGCGGTCAATTAGTGGAGCAAAAGTGGAGGAGTTGATTCTCTAAGATGCGGGATCAAATTTCCATCACCAATGTAAATACTATAAGAAGGAGTATTTGCTAAAAATTGAAGAGTGGAGACGAAACTATTGAGAGTGTGCATTAATTTTAAAGAATTTTTTGATAAAAATACGGCTTTATTGTAAAAAAATTATTACAAATTGATCATTTAAAATATTGTCCATCATTAGCCATTACTTTTTCCCATCTTTCTGGTATATAATAATGGATTCCACATCGAAAGAACGACACATCTTTTGAGGCTATCCACAAATCGATCCATTTTTTTGGATCTTCATAAGAATGGAAGCGCTGTTCAAATAGGCCATGAATTATCGATTGAAATAGATAATAATCGGAAGGAGCAATATTTCAAGAATATATGGCGAGTGTGATAGGATATCCTAGTTAAGCGTTTCTAACGTTTCTTTGACCGATTTCGCAACATGTGGCCGATATGGTTATCGTGCTGGAAAACTCACTTTGTCTTCTCGCGTAATCTTTGCTTCAATGCTCGGCTCAGTTGCATCAATTGTTATTGATAGCGTTCCCCAGTGATAGTTTCGTTGGATTGGAGGATCTCATAATATACTACATCTAGCTGATCCCACCAAATACAGAGCTTAGCGCCGTGAATTCGGCTTTGCTGTCGATGTTGATGGTTCACCTGGCCTGCACCATGATTTTTTATGCTTCGGATTATCGTAGCATATTCATTTTTCATCATCCGTCACGCTACGATGCAAAAAACTTTTTCTTCTGTCTTTGAAGCAACAATTCACAGGTCATTTTGCGACGTTCTTCGGCTTCAACTCATACGGCCCAATTTCCTTACTTTTGAATCATTTCAATGGCTTTCAAAGGAAATCGTTGATCGATCAACATTTAATGATTTTGCAAGTTCTTCTTGCGTTTGATTCGAGTCTTGTTCGAGTAAAGCTTCCTCATCTTCAAACTTTTTTGACTGACGTGGATATTCCTTATCTTCCGTGTCAAAAATCACTTTTTTATAGCGTCGAAACCAGTACTCACACGTTGAAATCGATGGAGTATATATAATCACCATAAGCATTCGTTGACTTTCAGCAGCACTTTTCTTCAAAATGGAAACAAAAAAGCAAAGCTTGCAAATTGCGTTTTGTTGGCATAAAATTCGTCATTTAATGCTCAAAAAAACAATATTGTTTACATTTTGGCAAAATGACACATACTAAAGCCACATGATGATGCTTCGAACATGAAAGTAGCAACAATATGGTCTGATGTGATAGTACTAGTTACGCCATTTCTTGAAAATCCTTTAAAATTAATGATAATGAAAATACTACGTCATACTAGAAATCTTCTAATCAGAGTCGCGATACGAGATAATTTGAGCTGATTTTTGTATACAGAGTAGTTTTAATAAAATCGATAACAGACAGAGAAATATATTAATATCTCTGTCTAATCTTAACACGATTTTAACCTACCTGCGCTGACGGCAGCTGATGAAACACGCGTAATGTCCCAGACAGCACATGATATCATGCTAACATTCAATATTTATACTAAATGTATTGTGATTATACCGAATAAAGAAACATTAACCAGAAACATTAACTAGTGACATCTCAGTAAAATATTATTTCTTGTATATTGTCAAGATATCAAATATATCAAATATAATAACTAAATTTCGATTCTGATGCTGAATATATTGCTATCATATCGATTATACCCAAGATGTCTTTAAATTGTTTTTGCAATATATCTCGTCTGTCATATATTTTAGAATAAACTCACAACATAAAATATAGAACCAACGCTGCCTGTATTTCATTTCCATAAACTTTGCACTTATAACCCAGAAAGAACTTCCAGATCTTCCATTTTTTCTTGATTATCTTTTCTATAGTAATAGTTTTTTATTATTATAGAAATTATTTTCAAAAGTTATATATATATATATATACATGATTGTGTTGATAAAAAAAATTTGGAAAAAATCATGGCAGCTTCTTCCGATGAGTATTATAATATGGTATATCAAAATTTCAGCCAAACTAAAAAGCCAAAAGTTCACGGGTGACACGCTTGGGAATGCTCCATATATATATGTATGTATGTATATGCATACATGACATATTAGAGACATCACTATGATAACGCAAATACTGCATTAAGAGAAGAGTATATATATATCGTATTTGTGACTATAATTACATGGTAAAATAATTATGGTTAAGAGCATTTTTATAGTTATTATTGCTATAATTATTATAGTAACAATAATCTTACATGTATAGTTCTATCAAACCAGACCAAAATTATATTATTAAATTATAATAATTTAAAATATTAATAATAAAATATGAAAATACGTATGGTAAATACAATAACCATTTTTATATGATAATTGCATTCATAATTATAATTGAATAACCATTTTTTTCAACATTCGCTTACTATATACATGTGATAACAATAACTAAAAAATATAATTTCAAAAATGAAAATATCATTCATTTTCAAATAGTGTAACTATATTAATAGCACATTTGACTGTACTTCTAACTACCAATTTACTATACGTATTATAAAAGAAAATAATTGTAAAAGTAATTATTTGCACTAAATGTTTGGCAATACTAGTAACAGTATATTTTACTACATTTACATAAATAATAATTTAACATTTTCCTTAAAAAAAAAACTGCAAAAATAAGAATTATGACAGTCAAAGTCGGTCAGCTCTTATGCTCAAAAATAAAATATGCAACACTCAAATCGCAGCAAGACGAAACATGCTCGCCATGATTTTTCGAGACTGAGAATAATCGCGTTATTATTTCCTAAGTTAATAAATGCCATATTATTTTGTTTCCATGTAATCTCCTCAAATATTAATAATATTAAACTGTCAGCAGACGCATAAAATTAAAAATGGTTACAGTAGGAAGTATGAGTAACGTTGGCAGTGTCAATCACAAACATGCGATTAGCTCAGCGTAAATGTATTAGGCTACTGTTCTAGGAATCGTAGATTCAAATCTCCCCGATGCGATGCGTTTTTCAATTTAATTTTGTAGTTAAAAAGACAGAATATAGGTATGCAAAATAGAAAATAATAAATTGAATTGGAAAGATCAAAAGTAATAATAACAAAAAAATTATTTTTTTCGTTAAGATATAACTTTGTAATCTTTTTGTTACATAAAAGGGATTGTTTGGTCACAATTACTTCGTTTAAAATTATTAATAATATGTTTATCATATGATTTAATAATCTAATTTTACTACCAATTTCCAAATCTTGATAGTAATAGATGTATGAGTCTACGTACTTTTAACGATTTTTTTCTCTCAGTGTGTAGAGACGTACTAGAGATATAGTGACATACCCATACATCTCAGAATAACTACGATATACACTAGAAGTTCCCTGCAAAAGTCTATGGGATGAGAAATCGCGGATATAATAGCTTCTGAAGAAATGCTCTGTACTTCACAGACGCGTCTCGAATATCTTGACGACACATTCAACATATGTTATCATTCTAATATTGAACGTAGATGGCTATCTGAGATTGTATTCTGTGATATTTTGTACTAAAAGTTATTGTTATGTCTAGCGGATTCCCACGACTCTTTTCTTTTGTGGAGATCTGGAGTTCGTTAAGAAAAAACAATTGTTACTAACAAATAAAATTGAGCCATTACAATTTAAAAAACATGCGCATGCTATAAAAATTTTCTTTTCCCACGACTAAAGCGAAAACTTTAATATCTCCTCATAAATGTCATCTACAATAACTTAAAAACAGAGAGAGACTAAATGAGACATCAAAGATGTCCTCTTTGAATATCGCGATTAAAAGAAAATATTAAATAATTATTAGGTATGGGAAAAATGTCAGTCGAAGGCATAAAATCGGCACCAAGGCATTTGCTCAACGTCAAGTCGCGGACCATTCTCATGAGTCATGAATCTTTTATTATATTATATATATTATATATATATATATATATTAGGTGTACAACTTTGCTTCCGCCGTTTTCCTATAGATGGCTTTAGCGGTAAGTGGTGGTCGAAATAAATAGATCATAGACGTCATACAATAAACTTGGGCATCTGTCAACATAACCCTACAGAAACATTAGTCGATTTGTGTCTACATCATAAAGTTATTCTCATTGAAAATGTCAGTTTACGAGCCAAATTCTCGTCATTTGCGGGAAGTTTTAATTTTTTGCTTCAATATGAAGAAATCTGCGACTGAAGCTCATCGAATGTTCTCAAATACTTATGGTGAGGCTGCTATTAGTGAAAGAACGTGTCGTGAGTGGTTTCAACGCTTTAAGAACGG
>NW_012130071.1:2431214-2441529 GCF_000143395.1 Atta cephalotes
TATATATATATATATATATAATATATAAAAGAGAAAAAAAAATTTTTAAAGTTATACGGTTTCAAGAATATTTTAAAGTTAAAGAAAAAAAAATTATTTTATTTTATTGTTTAACAAAATATCCTCACCACTCATAATTTTCTTAAATTTTTAATTTTTTTTACCGAATTAAAGATTATTTTTTTACGAATTCAACTATGTGTAATATAATTACATTACGATATATTTTCGAGAATTAATTATTAACGCTTCCGTATATACGCTATTCATGCTCATATGCGTAATTATCGTCGGAATATGTCTATCAAGAATATCAACATGAGCATAATTATATGAGACACACAGAGTTAGTACTCTTTTTGTGTTAATTTGTTGCTCCCAATTTTGTTGCTTTAGCTATTGAGCAAGAAATCATTTTTCTATTGGCTTTTTTTAATCTTCGGTGATCACACATCCTAAAAATTTTTAAATGGTCACATAAAGTCCAATAGATCCCACAAAATAAAATCATTGCTATATCAAAAAATGAAGCTGTAACAAGTTAAAAAAATTTCAGGACATTGTTTAAACATTCAAAATTGTGATCCCATTATTGAACTTGCTAATTTTTGAATTTAAAATACTTAAAAAATTTTTTAATTAAAAAAACAGGCAAAAATGACTGTTTTTACTTAAAAAATTTTCACTTTTTAAATTTTTAATATTTTTTCATAAAATTTTAGAGTAGACTCTACAGAACGTATACTTATAGCAAACAAATAATTTGTTTGTGTTTATTCCAAAAAAAGTATTTATTTAGAAGATTTAAATTGGTTTTAAGTTGATTTTAGAGAAAAAAGAGATTATTGTAAAAAAAAATTAATTTATTGATGATTGAAAATAAACAATTTATTTAATATAAAAAAACATAAGATAATATTATTTAAAAAATTTAAAACTTTTAATTTTGCCTTGTACAATTGACGCACATGAATGCACGATATTTGTCACACATGGCATGTTCGCAGGATGGACAAGCTATTTTAATTTTCCGATCGACGTTGCGCTTACATTGACCACAGCATTGTTTATAATGAAATAAAAGGTAAATAAATTTGATCATTATCGTTATTTATTCGTTGAACATCTTTATTGAGAATAACTGCAATACCCAGTTTCATATCTAAGGAACTGAGGCGTAGAGTATCGCTCCTCTAAGTAAGGTCCTCACGAGGTAATAAATGATGTTTTCCAAACAAGCGATGTTTTGCTTTGCTGTTATAGTTGTCTTTATCTATCGTTCACATTTTTGCATTTTAATAATATTCGTACATTTACAATTGCCTGATCTAACATTCCAAACAAAAATCTTATTGATCATCTACACGTGAAAACTGTGAATGAATGATACAATTTATCAAAGTAATCTATACCTTCTTTTATTGCATTATAATGCAAAATAATGTTGGATTTATCATTAATATTAGTAAATGATTATGAAGAAGCAAGTAGAATGATTTTATTTGGTTTTAGAATATGTGACAAGAGACTAATTTTGCAAGAGAATATTTTGGATACGTAAATTATACGCCATCTGAATGCATAGAATATACGTACTGCTCGAATATAAAAAAATTAGGGTGTGCTAAAAATTTACTTACTTTTTTTTCAAAAAATGGAGCACAAAAATAAATTTCAAAAAAATTTTCACCCAATTATACGTCATATAGGAATCCGCTGAACCCCACCGCGAAAATTACTTACTTTCGGCGTGTACTACAAGTACCGTATACTGACGGTTCTGGTTGGATTTCGTAGGTAGTACCTTAAAATATCGACATATACAATTTTTACTGAATACTTAGAAATAGTTTAACTATCCTGAAACTATCCTGGGGTCCACTGGATCCCTAGTGATTACCGAAGGTTAATAAAGTTAGAATGCACATTAAAAAAATAATAACAAAAATAAAAAATCACACACGTAATTTAGTACTAATTATGCTTTTAACATATCCTAATTTCAATTCCGATGTGCTATCCTTTATATCTGGAACAACTCCAAAACGTGTATTACACAAGAGAAAAGTACTAAAAAATAAAAATATATAAAAAAAAATATTCACGCTATAATTTAATGTTAGTTATGTGCTTTTAACATACTTTAGTTTTAATTTCGATGCACTATCCTTCACGTCTGAACCAATCTCAGAACGTGTATTGCACAAGAGAAAAGTATTAAAAATAGTAATAAAAATAAAAAATCATGCTGTAATTTAGTGCTAATTATATGCTTTTAATATTCTAATTTCAATTTTGGTATATTATTTCTTGAAGTTATTTCAGATATAAAAGGCGTACCGAAATTAAAACTAGGTTATGTTAAAAACACATAATTAGCATTAAATTATAGCGTGATTTATTATTATTATTATTATATTATTTTTTAATGTACATTCTAACTTTATTATAAGCAGAAAAATGATTTCTTGCTCAACGGCTAGATCAACAAAATCAGATTAGAGCAACAAATTAGCATCAAAACAACATTAATCCTCCGTATGTCTCATGTGATTATGTTCATGTTGGTATTCTAGTTTGATAGACATGTTCCGACAATTACTTGCGCATGGATTACTTATTTACGGAAGCCTTAATAATTAATTCTCGAAAATATGTCATAATGTAACTATATTACACATAGTTGAAAAAAATAATCTTTAATTTGATAAAAAAAATTGAAAATTTAAGAAAATTATGGGTGGTAGGAGTATGGGTGATACTTTTTTAAACATAAAAAATAAAATAATTTTTTTCCCTTTAAAGTATTCTTGAAACTATACACTTATGTTTAAACATTTTTTTTATCTTTTATATTTTCGACAATATTCGCCTTGAAAGAAAAATACTGTTTTATTTTAAAGATTTAATTTCTTGAACATGAGCGCACGTATAAAAAAATACGTGTCTCTTAGATTATCGTGTTTTACAATATATTTCATGGAGAATCAAATTGGTTCCGGACAGTTATGAAACTTCCCTTGTCCTTATTCCCTTATCCAAGATCCTATGGATCTTGGATGAGCATTGATAATGTTTAAGATAATGCGAAAAATATAAGTTAAATTCTAATAATTTATTAAGTTGCTTAGTTAGGCGACGTTTCGTATTAGACGGTAGAGCGAGAAGTGATTTCTTAATCATACAACGAAGTAATGAGAACCAGACAGTATCATTGGATTCGCGAATTTTCACGATCATTTTCCGAATTAAAATTAAACTGTTATTTTAACTGTAATTTTAAGAAACGTGAGTCAGAGCGAGTATATTAGCATATGAAACAACGTCGATCAACGTTGAATTAACATCAATTTGATGTCGAGCGACGTTGAATCACAGCATTAATGTTGATCAATCATTTCTAGTTGGGCCGGAAAACCAGCTTACTCCCGAAGTGTCTACAGCTTCTACTGCTACTATTCATTGTAGACGATGCTTAAGAGAACGCATGTTTTCCCACAGGCTGTGGAAGTAAAGCTAGGAAAGAAGCTGTCGTGTCAGATGTATCGGAGGAGAGGGCTTTAGGTGAAACAAACGTTGCCATAAATTATAAAGTTGTCGATCTTTGGGTTCATAGCATCGGATGGATCACGCGCGTGAAAACGCAAGGAGTCGAGTGGCCGATTTAATGGCGGACTTGTAGTCAGCCAAATTACGAACCAACTGCCCGAATGCCATTCTTTTGAGAGAAACTACTATATTGTAGCTGCCGTTTGGCACTTGCCCCTCCCCGCCCTCTTTGCCGTGGTCGAGTCAATTTGTATTACGTCGAGTCAGTTTATGTAATTTCATGTATTAATTAGTCGGAACTTTGTTGATCGCAACGACAGAAATTAATGTACGCGCTACATTTCCGTTCCGGTTCGTATCAAAATTATCCAATCTTGTAACATATTTCTTGTCAGAGAATATGAGTTCTTGCATACCGGCGATAGACTTTATTTTCGCGTTTGATTGTCGTAAATTAATCGTTCTCGTGCTGCGATCGTTCGTAGAGCCACGATTTAGCGAAATAATACAGTTATCTAAGCATTATTATCTAAGCATTATTCATGCGGATACCGAATCTTAACCAGGCCTATCGAGCTCAATTCTTCAAGTCTGTTGTACATCGACTTCTTCAATACATTTATTATTTATTCACTAATTAATTTATGTGTTATTTTTGTTATTCTAAAGTTTATCTCTCTCATCCTCTAATAACTTTCCTGCCTTTAACGATTCACTGCTGTTACCTCACTATTGTAAACTGCAATTATCATGTAATATAAAAATTAACGAAAGAATGGCACGCTCTCTCGTACCTGGCGCCCAACTTGTTTTGAGAAATACTAAGATTTTATGAAGATTCTGTCCGGTTATCGAGTTATCCTGTAAGAGAACTCCTTTATTTGAGAAATATAATAGAGCACGCGACGAAGTTAGGGCTATTACTTGTGAGTACGAGATCATAGTTTATATTAAAATTGTATGTGTGTCTAGATAAAAAATGTTCCTGTTATACATACGAAGATCGGCGAAAATAAACCATTCATAATATACTTCAAATAGGGTGTTCGGCAAGACTTTTGCGTGAATAGAGCGTGTGTAGAATGGACTGGATCGATAAGTCCTTCATCATTTTGTAATTTTCATAGTAGTTAACAAGATATTAATTACTAAAAATTGCCGAAAATTGTTGATCTTCAATAATTTTTTACTCAAATACTATCAACTTTACAGAAAAATTGCAAGAGACAAAAATTGTTTATTTCTTCTCATAGAACTCTAAGAATTTTTTTAGAATTTTTTAATACCATTTAATACATATTTTCTCATATTAGTAAAAAAAGGAAATGTACTAAAAAATTGATAAAAATTTCTGAAAAAATTCTTAGAGCTCTATAATAAGAAAATAAACAATTTTTATTTTTTGCAATTTTTCTGTAAAATTGATAGTATTTGAGTTAAAAATTATTGAAAACCAATATTCGGCAATTTTTAATAATTAATATTTCGTTAATTATTGCGAAAATTGCAAAAGTAGAGAACTTTTCGACTCAGTTTAGTCCATTCTATCTACATGCGCTTTGTAGCAGAAGACTCGCCTGACACTCTGTATAATATCTAAAATTTCTGTATCAAAAACCAAAATACCATTCAAAACAGACAAGTGGAAAATAGAATCTTCTAAAATAAGCAGCTTAAAAATAAATCATTGAAAAATAGATAAACATAGTGTGATATAATTGTAAGAATGATATATTTCCGGAGAAATACTATTCGCTATACGTCTAGAGAAATATTAGAAGAGAAGAAATACTGTAGGTATCTACTTACAATTATATCAATCGTTCAGGCATAGCAATAGATCAGGATAAACCTGAATAATACGAGGTTTATTTTTATTCTGTACAAAGTAGAAAACACAATCGATTTAACCACTTCCGAAGACAAAAGAAGTCAGGATACATTCTTAGAGGGTGTGTCTTCTCAGGACATCCCAAAACATTATTAGAAATATGAACATTTCAGAGATTGATTTAATATTATGTCTTAGTATAATCCTGCGCACAATAGCATAAGGAATTAGGAATAATGAATAAATGATTTTAACCTATCAGAAATCGGATACATCGGAATATACGGTTTCTGATAGTTGAAATCGTTTATTCCTTATTCCTTCTATTGTGCGCAGGACCTATCTTTGTAAAAATTATTTTAATTTTTTTATTAATCTTGATTCTTATGTAAAATCATGTTTGTTATTTGCAAATTTGATAAAATCATAGGATTACGAATTAAATCAAATTCTAATAAACTGCAGCAAAATATAATTATTTTATTGCATAAAACATTATAAATCAAATTTTGTTGTTTTATTTTTTTGCAGTTGGTTTGAGGACAAATTTATGATAATATTGGTTAATATTAGCAGAACTTTTTAACTGATTTTTTAGTTAATATTTTTTCGCCAATATTGTAGCCAAAATATTCTTAAGATCGAATTCACTACTATTCCGAATAATGAATGTTCTCGTGAATTAACGATGTAGAAACGTACCTGGATATTCTCGGCGGAGAGATTCAGGGTCAATGTAGATTACTCGGTACTTTGGCGCTGTATTTATATATACGTATGTAAGGAATACGTAATAATTACGCACGAATTATTTGTAATTTAAATCGTTAGCAAATGTTGCAGTTGTCCTTGCATTTGTATACGATAAAGAATCCCACGTGTAGTAATTGATAAAATTACATTATCGCTTTATATACAACCGTGATAAAAAATGTTAGGCACCTTATTAATTTAAGTTTTAGATCAGAAATTAATTTATGACATTTCTTGTAAATTATCCTTTATTTGAAGAATTCTTTAAACTTATATACAATAAATAATATACGATAACACTGAGAGAAAAATGTCAATTTTAATAATATTAATAAATATTTTTTTGAATAAAAGTGCCTTATTAAATATAAATATATATTTATTTGATATAAGAAATAAATTTGATTTAACCATTTTTTTTTATTTAGCAAATATATATTTTCTGCAAATAAAAGTTATGATAATATTGTTCAAATAATTATTCATTAAAATTTAGAAGAAAATATTTTTCTTTCATTAAATAGATAACAATGCAGATAAAAGAGTTCCAGAATGAATAAAAAATATAAGAATGCCTAATATTTTTGGCCAAGACTATAAATCGTCATTATCGGGTCTCTTATCAATATAATATTCTTCAAAAATATTTTCATTCAAGGTCTTCCTATAGGACACAAACAATAGCTTTAATTTTTTTCAAAAAACATTAGATAAAAATTATCAAACAAACTAAAAAATTATCAAACAACTTACAAAATTTATTTGCATAAGTTACTTGAACGTATATAGTCAGTTTAACAAAACTATTACCAAAAAAAAAAAAATCTAAGTGTACTTTATATCCGTTTCTTATTTTATCTCAAGTGATAATAGATTATTCGATTTTCAAAATATTATATGAAAAAGTTATGTTACATTACTTAACTAGAATGTTATAAAGAATTTAAAAAGATAATGGGACAAAAAAATTTAATTTAAATAAAAAAATTTTGTACGAAAAAACAATTGGCTGCTAGACCTTCAAATATAATAAATATAACAAACTATAGAAATCAATAATACTTTAAACGGTCTAGCTGGATTTTAAATGCTTGTATGATACTGTGTGAATTTATATATTAAGTATGTAGTCCTTTGAAACATACCGAAATGATTTTTTGATCTTGAAGTGTTAACTCTATTAAACTAGCAGTAATGTCACGAGTTAAATTGACTAGCAATTTAATAATTTTTTATGCTTTTTTGCACTTTCGAACGATCTTAATAATATGCTGGGTGACATTAATTATATTAAAATCTGTAAGTAATTAATTTTATAATCTTATTGCGAAAAATATTACCATAAAAAAAATATTATCATTAAGATCCAGCTAAAAAGATAATGGGACAAAAAAATTTAATTTAAATAAAAAAATTTTGTACGAAAAAACAATTGGCTGCTAGACCTTCAAATATAATAAATATAACAAACTATAGAAATCAATAAACTAAACTTAAGGCATTGATTTCTACAAAATTTGTGTTATCACATATACAGTTATAATATATTGTTTATTTACATCGTCTAAATAGACGTTCCTTCATGTGTCAATTATTGCAAAGAATATTACTAAGGCCTCGGTGATCTAAAAGCTTAGGCCTGCCCGAAAGCAAGAAATCTAGGTCCGACTCCCGGCTGAGGCAATATTTTTCATAATAAGAATTAAGTATTTACAGATTTTAATATGTCACCCAGCATTATTAAAATCGAAGATTGCGAAAAAGCATCAAAAATTGTTAATTAATTTAAATTGCTAATTAATTTAACTCGTGATATTACTGCGGTAGTTTAGCAGAGTTAGCGTTTCAAAACCGAAAAATCATTTCGGTGCGTTAAAAAAGGACTACATACATAGTATAAAAATTTACACAGAATTATACAAATATTTAAGATTCAGCTAGACCGTTTAAAGCACTGATTTCTAGATAGTTTGTTATCATATATACGGTTCTATAATATATAATATTGTAAATATAATATATTGCTAATAATGGATTCTGCATTATAAAGAGTAAATAAATATTTCTATTTTCCCAAAAAGAAAGTACCCAAGTAGAACAAAAACGTTGAAAAAATATTGGAATAACATTTTTTCGAATAAACGTGGAGTAATGATTACAAGTAAATGTTTTTAAATTTTTAATACATTATAAGTATCTGTGTAGGAAATGTTAGATGTAACGATTAATTAAACGTTTATGAAACCAGTATAAAAACTATTATAAAACTTTTTTTTATAAAAGAATCATTTTAAAACTTTTACCTACAAATTTAGCTTTCTTCAACATCTATATAACACATTTTACAATAAATTTTTCTATTATAAAATCCTGAATCTTCATTTATTGGAAAAAATGCGTGTAATTTTATATTGAAGTTACATGCCGAAAAATTACTTAAATATGACTGGAAATTTTCTAGAAAAAAAATTTTCAATTATATTTAGATAATTTTCCGATCATTTACATGTAAAATTACATACATTTTTTTCAGTGTTTTTCTTGTGATGCGATGCGCAGAATGCACATCCCTGACATACGAGTAAGTTGGCGAAGTGAGATACAAACAACATTTATAAATGTTGTTACCAATACTCTGCATGGAATGAAGAAATAAAATTCAAAATATTTCAAGTAAGACTTCTATTTATAATAATATAATAGAGGAAGTTCTAACTCGAGCTCTAAGGAGGACGCGGGGGATTCTTCGGAGATATGACGTCATGCGGAATAACAGTAAGACATCACAGATTTTGGGGACTGCAGTCACGCACAAGACAACAAAAACAGGGAATATTGCCATGAACAAAAACAATACAAAAAATAAATGATTATAAAACGAAAAGTTTTGCAAAGAGTATTTGCCGGTATATCCTCTAACCATTTTTCGGCCAAAATATGGCGTAATGTACCATAATTTTTCTAGAAACATCATTTATTAATTATTTTAAATAAATACAATCAAGTTTCATAATTAATCGATTGAGTGCCAACATCTGGCTGCTATCGAAATCAATGAAACGCAATGTCTCCCTCCCTTGATAAAAGAGCCTCGATCGTTTATTTTTTTTGGGAAGAGACATGACAATCGAATATGTTTTTGCAATATGGTATGTTTCTAGGTTAGTAGAAGAGTAAATATAAATTAAATTCGATAGAATTATATTTTCATAAATTTACATTTTTATGAGGGTAGAAGCAAGTCTAAGATAAGTACATAAAGATTGATCGCGATAGAAATGATTGATATTTCAAGCGCCAACATCTAGCTGTTATTAAAAATCAGTGATTGTGTTTTTATACGTATATAAGACAAAAGGAATTGAAACACTTTAAGTGAAACATTTTAAGTGAAATTCTAGAATTTTAAAATTTCTTATTTAATGAGAATATAATTTTAAAGCATTCCTAAAAAAATTAGAAAAAACGATACATACTTCGGTAAAGAAAAGGGTTACAGTATGAATTTGAAGTGTGAATGAACTAGAAGTGTACGATCTAGAAGAAGCGAGCTTTCTTAAAGTTTTTGTATACTGAATAATTGACGATTGTATAGTATACTGAATAATTGATGAAAAATATAGTTCATAATATACCAGAAGAAGATCTGATAGACATCGTCGATAAAGTATTCGAAGATGTGAATTTTGAGACAATAATGGATAATGATAAGAACGCATCCATATTATCAGAGGATAGCGGTTATAATAGTGATCAGAATGAGGATCAGAGTGACTAGAAGACACTAAGAGCAAAATAGTATAGCCTGAGGAAATAATGGCACTGAACGTGCTGATAGAACAATGCACGATATTTTTATACAGGGTGATTCGTCAATTTTGTACACATAATATATGACGAGATTAACAGATATCATATATACACCATTCGTAAACATGTATCAAATCGCATGCAGCCATGCCAGATGGCAAATACTGTTCGAAGTGTAGAAGTCCATGTTATTTAATCCATGTTATTTCCAATATTTGTAATATTGTGCTCTATTTGTACAAATTAAAAAAGGCTTAAACTTGACAATATAAATATACACTGGCTATATAAAATACTGTATATAGGCTCTGTGTGTGTGTGTGTGTGTGTGTGTGTGTGTGTGTGTGTGTGTGTGTGTGTGTGTGTGTGTGT
>NW_012130071.1:2442911-2465962 GCF_000143395.1 Atta cephalotes
TCATAAATGTATAACCGTTTAATAACAGTTTTTTACAATAAAGCCTCGAATTTCGAAAAAAAACGGCGGAAGCAAAGTTGTACACCTAATATATGATGTATAATATATTTAATATGTATATTATGTATATACATATTACATATAATGTATGGTAATATTAGGTATGGGAAAAAGTTCATGGCGTTTTTTAATGCCATCTAACGGGAAAAACGCCACGAACTTTTTCCCACCTAATATGTATGTATATAGGGTGGGCCATTTAAAATTTGGAATTTAATTTGGCTCTAAAAAAAACGCATGAATATTTTTTAAAGTTTATGGCTTTATTGGAAAGGTAGTACATTGCCATTTACCGAAGTCTTTATTCAAAATTGTTCTCAAAGAAGTGCGTGAAATGTTCAAGTTTTGAGAACGATGGCGAGTTGATGGTTGTTCAAGCACACTCTGAGCAGCAGCAATGTTTTCGATTGATCTTACTGGACGAGCACGTGAACGAGTTGCTTTATCCAATAAGGATCCAATTTGCCGAATTCGCTTCACAAATTGATCCACAAACTGCGTTGAAGGCATTTCTTTTCTACCAAATTTTCCACGTAAATTTCTTACAGTTTGGGAAGATTCACCACTTTGGAAGTAAGTTTTCAATATTTCCGAATTTTGTTCGTATAGCGACCCATTTCGTAAATGTCAAACAAAAAACTAAATTTCTGATACGTTATAAATGTTATTACGCTTTTCAAACTCAAAATAACCGGTAGTTGAAATGCTAGATGGCTCATCCTATATATGTATATATGTACATATGTACGTATGTATATATGTATGTACGTGTGTACGTCTGTAATATGTGTAATGTGTATAACATGTACAATGCGTTTATATTTAATATATACTTATATAGGGAAAAAAATAATTATACAATTTATAATAAATTTTATTTTTATAACACGCTATCCTTATGTATCCAAGAATTGTATGATGAATTATCAAATCCAAGCTATTTCATCTAAACCTTATCTCCTTTTTTACATAACATCTTTTCAACTAGATATATATATATATATATATATATATATGTCAGGATTAGCGACGCAATGCAACTCATACTCATAGAATCCTCTAGCGACCGGTTTTCCACGGTAATCTTCCAATAAATACATCACAGGATTTTCTGCACTTTGATGATTCTAAATACTTCTGTGATCCAATTTGGCGTGTAACCTTTCTCAAAGATTCTCTTGAATTTACTTACACGTCATCCACTTTGAATTGCGGAAGTGCGATGGCCTTTACGCTACTGTACATCATGTTTAAGAATTTGTCAACAATCATGGGAGTCACATCGATGGGCCGCATATCGATGCTTTTACGCGTTGTACTTAGACAAGAGACGCAGTAGCAAATCGATCCATTTATAATTTCCATTCCAATTTATAATTTTTGTGCGTAAATTGTTTCCACATTCGTTTTTCAACGTACGATTGAACTGTTCAACGACAGATTCATTATGGAATATGTTGAATAATGATTTACGTTGTATTTTCTTCAAGAGTTTTTGCACGTTTGCGTGGTAAAATTCTTTTCCTACATCGATTTGCAAATTTTTCGAACATTTTCCATCGTCTCGGTTTATCTTTGCGATTGCTGTAGCCATCTCATTTCCACTCTTAGTTCAGCGGTACGATCCATGCCTACTCAACACATCGATAATGATGAGAATATAGTGATAACCTTGGTTGAATCGTATGTAAGGACGCATCTCAACCACATCAGTCTGCCACAGATCATCGTATTCGTAAACTATGACGTCTGGAAAATTTTTTTCTCGCTGGAGCGTGTTCTTCTCACTAGTCGCCATTTTTCGAGGTTTTTCTTCTCAGATATGTTCGTTATGATTATTGCTGTATAATGCATAAAATATTACAAAGTTCTTAAACATAAACGTTGTTCATCGGCATTTTGATGTCAACTAAAATGACTGTGTATCTCATTTCAATTTATAATAAAACCAGCTTTACGGAACTCCTCGATAATAGATACAATACTTCGTTATAATAGAGACAATAAGAATAATAGAGATAATATTTCGTTATCGTGGGCATTGTGATCTGCTTAACGCGAGATCTCAAACAATCGGAGACGATCCACTAGTTAGGATCGTCCTAATAAACATAATCGAAACATAAAAAATGATTGTATTGTTGTTTAGGTGCATAGTATTATATTTTTTCCGACTCTTTTACCTAACTTGTGGTTTAGTTTCTTGGCACGTGGCATACCCGTTCCAACTTGTATTTTACCTGACTCCAAGGGTGCTATTATATTTTTTATATTTGTTGCCCACTATGGGATTATCCGTTTTATGACTGTGCCTGTGAGCATTGCTAATAGTATACTTTTATGTGCTAGTTTATCATTTTCTGTATAAATAGTATTGTCGGGAATTCTTTTGAAAATTCGTACAAACTAGATGTATCTTTGTACTTTACTCCATCTACGATCACAAAGTCATTAATGTCTACATCGAAATATTTGTCACCGAGCACTGTTTTCGCTGAGATATGCGCCATACACATGATCGATCACTTTTTTTCTATTACCACCGAGAAGCATGTTTACATATTTTTGTCCAAGTGTCCCCAATTGATTATACAACTCCTCACGAACTTGCTACGTTTGCAATGATTGTTTAACTAACGTTTCAAGTTCATTGGGCATTTCATAAACGTTTTCGACTGAGGAAACGTGCTAACGTTCGTACGGTATATTCGTGTGCTTCAGGCGACATATTATATAATTAGAATTCGACGTAATGTTCGATTCTTTTGTACATTGCTTTTTAGACGACGGTTAATTGAAGCCATGAATTATCCATCCAGAGGTCATCACCATCATGATCATCTTCATCATCTTCAAGTTTTCTTTTCTTAATATTTTTATTCTTTACAATTTCTTTCTTAATTGGTTGAGATTCATCATTAGCAGTGTTCTCGAAAATCTATTTTAGAGTTCGACGATAAGCTTAAAGTGTTTCTCCAATGCTATATCTTCCTCTATTTTGCCGGTTTTTAAAGCGTAGTATTTTTTACGAATCAATTCACTTTTCACAATTTGTATCCTCTCGCGATCCTTGAGTTCTTTGTTGTTATCCATGTTGCATTCGATAGAAATGTTGTGTAATTGATGTATTGATGACCACGTTAATCGTATACTCATTAAATCCTTTTCTGTATCGTCCATTTGTAAACGCACTGTCTTTATCTATGACTACGAATCATACTTTTGTTGCTAACAGCAACGACACAGTTTGCAGAAATTCTCATAAGATATGTCAATGTTTACATGATCATTGTATATATTTCAGATTGGTACCATCCTGTTTGAATAGGATCAACAGATTTGCATTATCGCAAAGCTTCGGTATTTTTGCATATGTCTGACACAGATAAAAGCAGTCAACGCGTGTCGATTCGTCGCAAAATACACTCTGATCGCGTCTTGCTTATCGCATGCCACGTCATCGAAAACAAAAATTTGGAAGCGTCTCGTTCGATGATAATACTACTACCGGGCTGAAAAGTCCCGAGATTTTTAATGAAAACAAGCGTTTTTTTGGACAAAGTATATTTATTCCTTAGTTGCCTTCGAAGGCGATACACTTGGTATAACGATTTTCCAACATTTCGATGCCTTTTCTGTAGTACGAAACGTCCACGCCTCGGTTTCCGCGATGACTTCCTCATTCGATGTGAATCTCTTTCCCTGGAGTCATCCTTGAGGTTTGGGAACAGATAATAGTCGCTGGGGGCCAAGTCTGGAGAATACGGTGAGTGAGCAACCAATTCGAATCATAATTGGTCCAATTTGGCCATCGCTTTCAAGGACATGTGTGACGGTGCATTATCGTGATGATACAGAACTTTTTTCTTCGCCATATGGGGCCGTTTTTTTCTTTATTTCGTCGTTCAGTTTGTCCAATAACGCTGCACAATACTCTCCCGTAACTGTTCTTCTCTGCAAGTAATCGATGAAGATTATGCCATGCGCATCCCAAAAAACGGAAGCCATAACCTTCCCGGCCGAGCGTTGGTCTTTTGGTCGCTTTGGTCGGCTTTCGTTGCTTTTCAGTCACTCTGCAGACTGGCTATTGGACTTAAGCGTATGGTAATGAACTCATTTCATCCATCGTCACAAAACGTCGAAAAAAGTCCGCTCAATTACGCTGCAACAACGCCAAACCGGCTGTTGAATCATCAACACGCTGCTGTTTTTGGTCGACGGTCAGCAAACGCGATACCCATCGCGCCGATAGCTTTTTTATCTCCAAAACATCGTGTAAAATGTATCCCGCCCGTTCTTTTGAGATGCCCACGGCCTCAGTTAACTCGCGCAACTTCACTTTACGATCACTCAAAACGATTCGATGAACTTGCTTTACGCTTTCCGCATTCGTAACCTCTTTTGGCCTTCCAGAGCGAGGTGCGTCTTTGCTTGTACGATCCATTTTAAATTTACTAAACCACCGATGAACTGTTGTTCTCGAAGGAGCAGATGTGGGATAACATTTTTGCAACCATTTCAATGATTGTTCAGAAGTTTTTCTCATCAAAAAACAATGTTTGATCAAGATGCGATATTCCTGTTTTTCCATTTTTTTTACGAAGGCGAAAGTAGCGCCACTTAAACGACTGTAGCTTATAAACGAATGAACGAAATGTAATGAAACTTCATACATAAACTAGTGACAGATGAACCTCTCGAAATGAATCATTCATTTTCTAGTGGCGCCATCTATTGAAAAATCCCAGGACTTTTCAGCCTATGTAATATATTGTTATTATTGGAGAATGTAAAGTAAGTAATTTCTTCAATCAGTACTATTATAATAAATTCTCCAAATATCGGTATTTTGATTGTTGCAACGACTTTGAGTACACGTTCTTAAAACATATGTCATGTGGACTTTCCAGCTAACTTATCAACATGTTTGTTTTGCCGCAGTTCGATGGACTGCAGATAATTCCGCGTATAGAAATCGGCAACATGTTTTCATGTTTTCGTTTTTTTTTCAGTCTGTACTTTATTGTTGATTACATTGTCATCTGTACATTAGTTATTTTAATCGTCTGCGGTTGTCGCACGAACTTCATATCTTCTGCCTTCATGACACTAATAATATTGAAAAAAAACGACATCGAGAGCGGATGTATTTATAGTGGCACGCAAAGCGAAATCGCTTAGTATTCAAAATGCTTCTTATCGTGTCAGATAATTGTGATGTACATAGTTTAACCGCCAAAGAGTTGGAATATATACCGAAAATTATTTTGCTACAAGAATTTAAGAATTACATAGATCAACTGTAAGACCGATTACAAGAGCATATAAAGGCTGATTCAGAGATTTAGCAACATCGTCGATGATTGAAATATTATAATTTGCCCTGTCATCGATCGCATATTGATGGTTCAGCGCTGTTTATAAGAAATCTTAGCAAATGTCAATAACAACAACATCAAAAGGCTGCGGTTTTTCTCGTGATAAATGCACTTCCAATCGAATTGCATATCCCCGATTATCAATTTTGTGATCCAAGTACGCATTTAAAAAAGCGATTGGCTAGAGGCGATCGAGATATTAATCTGTTGGACGCGGCGTGTCGCGAACACGCCACAGCTTATTCGCGGAGCAAAGATCTTAGGAAACGACATGTAGCTGACAAAATACTCGCTGAGGAGGCGAAGAAACAGACTATCACGAAAGATTCGACTCTTGGAGAGAGAATTGCTGCCATAGTTGTTTGAGCGGCTATGAAAGCCAAAACGAAAATTGATTGTGGGTATGAAAACGAAGAAGGAAAAATGTGATGTTATCTTATTTTTCCGCTGTTGGAAGTCTTCGGCTCGTTAGTCAGCGACACGACAGAAGTCGTAAAAGTTATAAACGATAATAAAGCCGCACAACTTCAGTTGAGATCTGAAACGTCATAGAAGATCATGGAGTTTACTTCGCTCCGTATAAGCATGGACGGAATCACAACAGAAAAAATAAAAAAGATTAAAAAAAACAGTTACCAAAAAAGCCGAAAGGTGTAACTACCAACGTTCAATTGCAACAACTGACAGAACGTATGTGTATTCCATATTTTAAGATATTTTTATACTAGAGGGTATGTATCGAAACGAGAGCGGTATCGTAAATTTGGATAATGCTGATGGACTAGGGCATACGCAAAGCGGGCAAATCGTGCTGTTTACTTTGATAATTTCTGCAATCTTTGATCACCGAAGGAATTGATAATATTTGGATGTAATTTGGATGTAACGCAAATCGAGTATAATCGCACGCCTTATCAACGTTATAATCAAAGTAACTGTGGACAACTGTATCTATAATTTTTACAGACGGTTGATCCAGTTTAAGAATTGACATTGCACTCTTTCAACTCAGTATTCATTTAAACATATCACTGACATTTGCGCTCACTGGTAAGAGTAGCGTCCTCGCGGTCTGCTACTTTCCGGCCGTAGATTTGAACGATGGCGATTACGAGCTCGATCTGACGGACTTTGAAATCTACTATACGATATCTAATATAAATTCATCGATCAATAAATTTTACTTTTTTTACGACGAAGATGACAAAGAAATTGTCATTCTCGAAGGATCGAACGTAACATAAACAAATAAGACGGGCAATTCTATAATTTCATCCTAATGATATTACAAGAGAAAAAACGCAAAGAGAATGAACAGTACTTATTGACTATTCATGCCAATAACAATACAATGAAAAGTGAGATCAAATGCGCTTACCGAGTAAATTTCATCAAACTTCATAATACTGGATTGCTATTAAGATTTTTATTGAATCGCGTACTGGAGCCGTAACAGTAACACGAATCAGACGTATCGATAAATATCATCAACGTAATTGAATGCAACGTGACCACGAGCGCATACAGCAACGATAAGTTCGTGCACACGATACATGAATTTTCGTCGAGCGTGTCACCAGGATATAAGATATCAGAAAGACTGACACAGATCATTTACCTTTTAATCATCATACGGAGCGTTACAGATCTGATAGTTCGCATTGTGGATCAAGACGATTATTCGATTATTCGACGATTCCTCGATTTTCGGAGAAGAAATCACCGTTAGATTGCATGTACGAAGGCGACAGTGATAAAATGATACGATAATCTGAGATATTCTGAACGAACAAGCGAAACAGACTAGACACTTAATTTTTGCTACAAAGACAACGATCAAAAATATTCGATCGTTCAATAGAAAAAAACTTACTGTGTCAAACGTTAAATTTTTACAATCATTGGGCTTTGTTGTACGAAATATCTGAGATGGTTGATATCTTGAATATTGGAAGTAAGCTTGATCGTATGGTCAAATTCGAGTATCACACGTATAATCCGTATGTCAATACTACATAGCGACGAGATAAGAATACCCATACAACAGCAGGATTTATACACGTTACTGTGTGAAAGTGCTCTACGTCGAAGGTAGATTGACATAAAAAAAAAAAGATCAACAAAAACAACCAACAATTGGACGTAATTGGACGAACGCGTGGCGTTCATGTTTGACGAAATTCGATGTGAACTCAATGATGCAGAGATTGAGCGTAATAGAAATGTTAAAATAACTAATAATTTAAAGAGTTATGCATCGTTTGTGATAATACAACGATTATGAATAATGCTGGACTTATTCCGTCTAAGAATAATGCAAAAAGTTTAATAACATCTGACGGATATTTAACTTTTACGTGCCGCTCAGTATGTTGTTGGGCTTTTGCGAGGATAACAAACGTGTGATAATTAACACAAGAATTAATTTTGATACGAACACGCAACGACAACAATTACATTATGAGAGATCCAACGACTGAACCGACTTAAATTATTCAAAATACAAGGCGAATGCTTCACATTATCTTAAATAAAATCAATAAACTATCCATGCTGCGTATCTTGGAAAGCGGACAATATTTAAGTATGCGTTTCCATTCGTGAGATTTGTATGAGTATCCTTTATTGCAAAACACGACAAAGCATTCGTGGACTATCAAGACTGTGATTAAGCTGGAAAAAGTCTAAATATGTTCTCTTTACTCTGCAAACTGCTAAAAAAAACATCATGAAAGCAACTAAAATTTACTTCGATCATTGTAAATTAATCAACGTGAAACTTTATCTAAACTCTAAATTTTATCCGTACGATGATCTGAATCTAAATTTTGACAAATATAAAACAGCTGCTTATATGATATGTATGTACGTCTTATTACGTCAAATTCCCTGGAAAAATCATAAAATATTATTGAACATGAAAAGCTTTCTTCACGGTTATATTCACGTCTTTATGAATTTTCGTGCATTTTTTGCGAGAGATAGGTAATCAATGTGTAACAAAAAGCAAAAATAAGCAAATGGGATCAGCTTTGTAAATAATGCGCAATAGAAAATTATGATAATATAAGCATGTTGGAACATGTTCAAATACATTGGAACATATGATGCGAACAAATTTATATTATTATAATTTCTCAGACAGAACAGAATATTTATGATAAATATTTATTAATATTCATTTTGAAATGTGAAACTTTGTGAAATGTTATATAGATATTTCATACATATTTCATATAAAGCTTTAATCAAAATATTATTAAAATATAGATAAATATGTAATGTTTATATAATAATATTTATGTAATATTTATGATAAATATAAATAAATATTTCTAATAAATATTTTTTACTTGGATTATAATGTTTCATTAAATATTTTCACAGCATTTACTATGATATTTACAATAAATATTTCATAATATTTAAAATAAATGTTTATGATCTGTGCAATCTAAGACCACAAAAATATTTACAAAATATTTAAAATAAATCTTATAAATATTTATAAATATTTTGTAAATATTTTATAAATATTGTGTCTGGGTTTCTGTTGCGCATTGTTTATCGCACTGATTAGCAATTTTTTTTATTTTTTATTTTTAATTGTTAGGAATCTTACAATTTAGAATTTTTAATCAATATATTATATTGTACAGATGAAGTTACAGATATTTTATTATTTTAGGTATTTGTATAACTATCAATATTGGATAATAACTGTCAATTTAACATGGAGAGAAAAATGGATCTACTAGATCAACAAGTGGCAAGAAAAAAAAGATTAACACCGAAAATTTTCCAGGACTCTTGGTTAAGTATAGATTAAGGACTGGTTAATGCCACATAAAAAAAATGAAAAAGTGAAAATCTCTGCTCGACTTGCAATAAAGTTCTTTTATGTGACAAATCAGATTTAATAAAACATTCCAAAACTAATTACATATAAATATGAATACAAATCGTAATATCATACCATCTGCTCATCACATAAACCCAAAAAATAATATTAAGAATAAGGATCATTATGAATGTTAAAACAATCGAGATAAAAAAACAGCAGCTTTTTACGCGGAACATAATATAGCTTTCCAGATTGTAGAGGTCAAATCTTTAAAAATATTTTCATCATTAAATACAGACGATCATTGTTGAGATATTTACATAATGATATTTACGTAATGATATGTATCATTTATAACAAAATTTGCAATGACTGGCACCAAGTTAAATTCTTTTGCCTTCTTATTCCAGCCTTCTAAAAAAAGTAATATCTAATAACTTTAATTTTAAATATTTTCACTGACCATCGTCGTGATATTTACCTTGATATTTTTATATTATTATATTGTTATAAAGACAATGGAAGTGGTGGTGGAATTTTTTAAATCTACTTTGTAAATTTATTTAATCCTAGTGATATATATCTTTTATGTAAAATATTCTCAAATATTACTAATATCACTACGTGATATCAGTAAAAACTTACCTTTTTAAAAAAGATAAAAAAGATAAAAAAGATATTAGGAATACGTGCTTCTCGAATAAAACCTAAATATCCAACCTAATTAATAATAGTTTTAATTTTTTTTCAAGAATATTTTTATTGAAAATCTTATTCCAATTCAAGTAATGACAACTTTAATTCTTTGTCAAAAATTATTACTCTTCGAAAAAAATTAATGTATCAAATGAAAAATTAACTCAGATACAATCTTAACTAATCAAGTTAAATTTTACCAAATTAAAAAATAAAACACACATGATACTGTCTTTTGTTATTATACAAACTTACTTTTTTAAACTTACCTTATTTACAGTGATAATAAAATTAACAGCAAGAATGAAAAAATAGAAACAAATTTAAAAGAAACTGAAGAACTGAAGTAATAAAGGCCGCTAAACAAGATGAAATGAAACAGGATAATATTATTTTAAATAAGGTAATTTGTAATAAATAGAATAAATAGAAATACATAAAATATTTTGCAAAAAAGAAGTTAATGACATTATATTTATATTTATATTTATATTAATATTAATATTTATATTTATATTTATATTTATTATATTAATGATAATATATTAATGATATTATATTTAATATTTATATTTTATCTATTTTATAGAATCTCTAAATCTGTTAAGTGTATATAATATAATTAAGTGTATATTTTAATACGAGAGAGTGTTTTACGAGAATATCTTTCATATTAAACCTTTCATATTAATGTATTGCAAGAGAATTTTAGTTATTTTATTTTATCTTTAGGACACTAAATATAATACGCCGGAAAACGAAATAGAAGTGATGGAAGAAATATTAAACACGGTAAAGTAATTACATTTAAAAGCAGAATTATTTTACTATTTATTTAATATCATACGTATATTTTTTTATTATTTTATAGAAAGCTACAATCGAAATGGCTGTCATTTAGATAAAAATATTTCTGATTTTTTAATAAAATTTCCATAATGAGAAAATATCTCATAATTTCTCAGATGTCATGTTTATTTATAGAATGATCGCTTTCTCACAATTTCTTATAATTTCTCGTAGGCTCTTGCTGAAGAATTAAGATATCTTATTTTCTTATTTTTTGTTGGGAAATTATTAGAAAATGAATAATATTAGAAAGTGAATAATTTTATGATTTTACAAATCTAAGTGTATATTTTTATATGTAATATCTTATAGCTTAAAAATATTACGCTTATACGTATATGTAATTTGACATTACACGTTTAAGTGTGTAAAATGTAGAAAACTTACACGAATACAAACGCAAAAAAAAAGTGACTACAATTTTACACTCCTCAAAAATACAATTGGATTTGCAGTATCTCATGTGATATAGATCATTTAAAAATCTAAAGAATTTCACATAATTTTTTAATGCAATCGTGAGAAATTAAAAATCTTTCTATTAGGTATACAACTTTGCTTCCGCCGTTTTCTTATAGATAGCTTTAGCGGTAAGTGGTGGTCGAAATAAATAGATCATAGACGTCATACAATAAACTTGGGCATCTGTCAACATAACCCTACAGAAACATTAGTCGATTTGTGTCTACATCATAAAGTTATTCTCATTGAAAATGTCAGTTTACGAGCCAAATTCTTGTCATTTGCGGGAAGTTTTAATTTTTTGCTTCAATATGAAGAAATCTGCGACTGAAGCTCATCGAATGTTCTCAAATACTTATGGTGAGGCCGCTATTATATAGTGAAAGAACGTGTCGTGAGTGATTTCAACGCTTCAAAAACGGTGATTTTGACGTCCAAGGTCATGCTCTGTATTTGGTGGGACCAGCTCGGCGTAGTGTATTACTGTTAAAACCGACTGAAACAATCATAGGCGATCGGTATCGAACGCAATTGATGCGTTTGAGCCGAGCATTGAAAGACAAACGGTCGCAATACAACGAGAGACACGATAAAATGATTTTGCAGCATGACAATGCTCGACCCCATGTTGCGAAAGTGATCAAGACATACTTGGAAACGTTGAAATGGGAAGTCCTACCCCACCCGCAGTATTCTCCAGACGTTGCTCCCTCTGACTATCACTTGTTTCGATTAATGGCACACGGCCTGGCTGACCAGCACTTCCAGTCTTATAAAGAAGTAAAAAATTGGATCGATTCGTGGATAGCCTCAAAAGATGACCAGTTTTTTCGACGCGGGATTCGTACGCTACCCGAAAGATGAGAGAAAGTAGTAGTAGCCAGCGATGGACAATACTTTGAATCATAAATGTATAACCACTTTTTTACAATAAAGCCTCGAATTTCGGAAAAAAAACGGCGAAAGCAAAGTTGTACACCTAATATTTCATACTTTCAAGAAAAAATGTAATTTAATCTGAAAATTTTCTCATAATTTCTCATTTGATAAAAATTATGAGATTTCTAGTTATTTGGAAAAAAAATTATTTTTTCTTATGTAGTTATTAAAACTAGTCTTAAACACTAATCACTAATTTATTTTTAGTATTGTATTGGGATTAATTTTTTGTGATTTGTAGTCTACCCAGTGGTATCCTACGCAATATCTCGTACATATTTTCTCGTATTTTCCAATTCTCATTCTCGTGTCAATTCAAAAGATTTTGTTCTTTTTAATCTTCTAATTAAATTTTCATTGTTAAGAAGTTTAGTAGCCTCGATATTGATATGTTTATGTAAACAGTGATACCATTGATACGCGCCACCATGCTGATATTCGTGGGTCCTGCCGCCGCCCCGTGCGCTATCTCATATACATCTTTTTTCCGAATCTTCCAAATTCGGTCGATCCGAGCAATGGTTTGCAATGCCCAGATGCCCGGTAGTCGCATCATCATGATTATTGTATAGAATTTCCATCCAGCGTTCCTTCGGAACGCAGATTTTCCACTATGATTATTTTCCACTATTCAGTCTCCTTGAAATCGAAATCGTGAAGTAGATGGAATATAGCTTCCTGTCGCATATTTCATAGTCAGGGTGTTCATTAGGGTGGTCGCGTACTGGGCATCGGGGCATAACTGCGGTTACTTGTCGCGATAGCGCATCGGCGACCCGATTTGATGTATCTTTCCGTTATCGGATCTCGTATTGCTGGAGCTTGAAGGCTTAGCGTCCCAGCCGTGAGGGCATTTCTAATTTCTAAAGCCAGCGCAAGGAATGGTGATCGGTTATGATGTAAACAGATACCCCTCCAGGTAGTCCTGCATCCTGCGCCAGAAGACCGCCCCAGAAGACCGCCAGGAATTCCAGCTCAAGCTGTAATTTTGTTCGACTTAATTCAACGTTCGACTTGTGTATGCTATCATCCTCTCGCTCTCTAAGAAGTACTGGGTAAGCACGATCTCTTGGTAATACTTATGTTTGTCTGTAGATAAAATCGCTTCGTAAAATTGGGGCAAGTTAGTACTGGCGCGGATGTCTTTCAGTCTTCGGAAAGTGAAGACCCTCCTCGAATCCCCACTTCCATCGGGCGATTTTCTTGGTCAATGCAGTCAATGGCGCGGCGGTGGTAGCAAAGTCCTGTATGAAATGGTATCAGGATGCCACGTCCAAGAATTGTTTAATCTTTTTGACTGTTCGGGCCAGTCTGCGATTGCACGCTTTTTCGGGATCCATTATGCCGTTTTGATCCACGATGTGGCCAAAGTATTTTAAACGGTTCATGCAAAACGGCATTTGTCTGTCAAAATAAATAATTAATTATTGACTAATTTAATTTTATCAGCAGTTTAGAAGGATCTATAATATATTAATGTACGTGTCTTTTTCTTCCATGTTATCTTTATTCATACGGAAAAGAAGAATTAAAAAGACAATTTTATTTATAAAAAATAAACTTTGAGAAAATGAGAAAGAATTGCAAAAAAAAGGTAAAATATCGTCACGTTTATTATATTTTTTTTATTTCTTCGGTAATAATAACGCAAATCCTCTCAGTTGTTATAGAAGTGATTTGAACGCAATTTTTCATGAAGAGATTCCGGCAAATAGTAAATGTCACATCTTTATTTCTTTTCTTTGTGTTTTTTTATTTTTGAACTACAGTTTGTAAATCGAAATAGATTTTTACGTTATATTTTTTTGTATAGATTACAAATATTCGACCAGATTTTATACTTACCACGTTAAATTATATAATATTTTCTGAAGAATGCTATAAAATTTTATTTATTATTAATTTTATTTATTATTATTATTTATTTATTAAAGAATTCTTCAGCCACGATATTAATGGTGATTTCAGCCGACATTTAATATTCTTGGGCATCCCAGTACCGCCGTTTCACACAAGACTTTGCTACCATTGACTGCATTGACCAAGAAAATCGCCCGATGGTAGTGGAGACTCGAAGAGGAGACTGCCTTTCGAAAACTGAAAATCAAATTCTGACATCCGCGCCAGTCTAACTTGCCCCGATTTTACGAAGCGATCTACAGACAGACGCAGATACTATCAATCTGAGGGCCGTGCTTATCCAAAATTTCTCGAAGGAGAAGAGGGTGATAGCATACGCAAGCCGAACGTTGAATAAAATAACAGCATGGAACTAGAATTCCTGATGGTCGTCTGGGGCATACGCAGGATGCGGAATTACCTGGAGGGGTATCCGTTAACCGATCACCATTTCTTGCGTTGGCTTCAGAAAATAGAAACACCCTCAGGCTGGGATGCTGGCATTCGAACTCCAGCAATACGACCTCGAGATCCGGTACCGGAAGGGGACGTCAAACCGAATCGCCGATGCGCTACCGCGACAGCCAGTCCGCAGCCGCTATCATTATGTCCCGATGCCCAATAGGTGACCGACCCAACGAACATCCCGAATATGAAATATGTGACGGGAAGTTATATCGCCATCTACTTCACGATCTCGATTTCAAGGAAACCACTGCGGAATTACAGTGGAAAATCTGCGTTCCAAAGGACGCCTGGCGGAAATTCTATACAATAATCATGATGATGCGATTGCTGGACATTTGGGCATGACATAAACTATTGCTCGGATTGCCCGGATTTACTATTAGCCAGGAATGATGGGGGAGATCGTGCGATACATACGGGAATTGCCTGAGGCATAAGGTAGCACAGCCGAAACCGGCGGGAGCGATGCCACGACGGTAAACCGGCATCAAGTGACAGTGAATTTAGTGGGACCATTACTGCGCTCAGAGAAGAGCCACACGCTGTTCAATATCCAGGACAAATTTATAAAGTGGATAGAACTAACATCGCTGAGACCATAAACTTCCGACACGGGTGCCCGGACACCATCCATTCCCATAACAGCACACAATTCCGCTCGGCGCAACTCGAAAAACTAGTAAAAGCGTACAACATCCGACACACCGATTCACGCTCCGCAATGCAATCCTGTCTGATGCACAAACCGCAATAAAAACGATGCTAACGTAATTTGTGGATCGCAATCATAAGAACTGGGACGAACGCCTGCTAGAGATCCAATTTATGTTTAACATCGCGCGCTGTGAGGTCACACGCATACTTAAATTCTGTTGGGAACTAGCATCACAAGCGACCGGGACCCACGTCGCTGACCGATACCACGCGCCGGTACCTCGAAGAGGTCCAAGAGTTAGTAAGAATAAATTTAGCTCGAGCATTTCAGAGACAGCAGAAATATTATAACCTGCGACGACACCTATGGAAGCCGGTAATAGGAGAATGTATACAAACGCGAATATCCGCTCTCAAGTAAAACCACCGCGTTTAATGCAAAGTTAGCCAAGAAATTCGGCCGCTCGAGATGCGTCGTGTGGTGTCACCGACAATAATCGACTTGCGCGCGAAGAACCAGCGAACGTTGGTTCAGGCATATATACATGCAAGTCCGCCTCGAGTAACGACGAATAATGTAAAAGGGGGGAACCGACGGGAACTCCAAAAAGGAAAACGATCGGGGAAGAGAGTGGGGCGGAAAGCGGCAATGACCTCGCGCGGTAAAAACAAAAAAGAACCTAGAAAATTCGCATGGAATATAATCATACGAAATCCACAACGGTCTCTTGTCATCTCGAGTTTATGATGGAGAAGGATCTCGGAGAGATAAACTTCATCAACGTGATTAACGTAATCATCGGGCCGCCGGAGGTCCAGGACCCAGAGAATTTTGGAATGGAGGGACTTATTGGGACAGCCGCCTCAGAACAGGTGAACGTCAACGCATCAGCCAGTGCCTATCCGCTATCGAGATCACGGAAAGCATCCACAACGGGATACGAGATACAAAGTCGGACCGGAGGAACCAAAAGCATGGTTCACCAATCTTCCACCGCCATGGCCAGAAACAAATCAGAGGCTGATAACCAAGCAGCCAACAGGCTTGCAACCAGCGCATGAGTCCGCTACCACCTCCACTATGATACCCGTGCAGGTAGAGCCAAAACGATTCATAAAGGTTCCACATTTTTCGACTCATGTACTCCGTCAATTTAAGACAAGGCAATACAAACATAAATGGAACGTTTCAACGACAACGGATCCGTACGCTCGATACGAAAGCTGTAAATGTGCCTCGAATTTGGGTATTATTAAGAAGGGGGTGATGTAATGATGCGTCCTCGGAAAACTGCATCGTTCCCGGCGAAACATCAGCCGGACGCCACTGTATTACATGCAGCGATGCGGGCGCGAATTTTTTAAAAACAACAAATTCACAGGTACCAATCGAAGTTCCGCGAGAACGATCGAACGCTGTCGAGCGTTATCGCGCGACAGAGATATCTGTACCGTCATGCATGTGGGGGTACCGCTCGGCGAGAATATACGAACCGATTCGAACTTCGCCGAATCCGCAGCGCTGCCAAAAATCCGTCATATAAAAGACCGCGAATTTTTACAAGGAGGGCTTTTTTGCTCCGATTCCTATTAGACGACCAGATCCTATCGATAGCAATCCTGATCCACTACAAGCATTTTTCTGCCGCAAGATTCCGGACATTGTGTTCAAGTGTACTTCGCCTCCGTTGAGCGTTCTCAACACTCTCAGAAGTTGATTCTTACTGTAATAGAAACAAGAGGGTGCATTCTCTGCCTCCATTGAGCGTTCCCAGTAATCGAGAGGCATCGTCCACAATCTTACACACGACGCAATCGGCAAGAACAAAGGGGTGGAGTGTTCTCCGTCTCTGTCGAGTGTTCTCGGCAGCCGATCGCGCTCGCCATCTACACTCAGGTGTGCCGCAGACACCTACGAATTTCGCGACTCGCGTTTCGCACTGCTGCGCCACGATCGTATTGATGTGTATCCGCGCCGCGCTAGCATTCATTCCGCGTTACCGCGACGTGACATCAGAGCGTATCAAAACCTAGATCCGTATTTTCGCGTTACCGCATGCAGCGAGCACTATCATTATCCTATTGTATTTTATTTTATTATATCTTACATTACATGTTAGTATTATCGTGCTGTATAGAATAAAGAATGTTTTTATTTCATCTTACTATATAATCATTCGTTATCTGTAAGCCTCCTCCGTCCACAATGAACCTTTTTCCTTGTCCGATTAATTTGTTCGACGAGCTATTCCGCACAACAGAAGTGAGGTTGTTTGAATATTAATGCTCAAAATAAGTAATTAATCACTGATCAATTTAATACTGAGGAAGATATTATTACGTAATTATATTATAGCATTACACTATATTATAAATTACATATTATAAATTACACTATATTATAATTTACATCAAAAAATTACTTTGAACTAGACTATGTGTCTCTTATAAATTTTGAATGTTGAAAACGATACCGCAAGCGTAAAAATTCTAGCATATCAAAATTCCAATATAATTGAGGTTTAATACAATATATAAAAAATGGTTTCTTTGCGACATTTTTTTTATAAAGAAGATGAACATTATCTTGAAATTTCGATCAGAAGTCATGAATGTATTGTTGATCCTCTCTAAAATGCATTTTTTTCTTATTTCAATATCTTACTTTTTAGCCATTTTATAAAGAATTAAAGATAGGAGCTATTAATATGGGAACAGCGTTATATCTACGTTGATTAAATTTTTAAGGTCAAATTTTTTAATAATTATATCTATAAAAAATAAAATTTGATAAAATGTAAAAGAAATGAATTATAGAAAATGCATAAAATTGCAGAATGTTGTGTCTAAAAGCAATTTTATTTATAAATTATTAGATTATTTAAAAATTATTAAACTTAGTTTATGTTTAGTTTATGTTTAATTTAGTTCAATTTTAAGTTTACGTTATATTTTTCGTATTGTTCTTTTGTGAGAAAGAATTGCACAATGTTCTCTAGTGACAATTTTTCTCATAATTTTTGTACGAATTGAAATATTTTTCAGAAATACTCAGAAATATTCGAAAAGTTTACATCTTCTCTTAGAATTTTTCATACGAATGAATTCCAAGATATTCTGAGATTTCTCATTCCATAATTTTTAAAAAATATTTTTAATTTGTTTAGATTTTATACTATTTTATCAGAAATTATACTTAGAACAAATCTTAAAAATCTTCTAATATTTCATTAACATATATGAAAAATTTTAACAAAAGATATGTAGACTTTCTGAGTATTTCTGAAAGTGTTCGTATAAAAATGCGTATAAAAAATTCGTATAAAAAATGCGAAAAAGTTATAAAACATGCAGAAATTCTGAAAAATTCTGAGAAAAATTTTCACCAGAGTTGTAGCAATTTTATTTATAAATTATTAAATTTAATTTATATTTAATTTAATTTAATCCAATTTTAGTTTACGTTACATTTTTCGAATAATCATTAGTCATAATGCATGAATTTTTAGAAAAGAATGCGCATCTTAAACATGTCTCGATACTCCTGCAAATTCAAATGCCTAGGCATTTTATGATGCCGTTGACATGATTCGCGGTACAGCACTGGAAGCGCCAGCTGTTATTTATCTAAACGGAAGGCATAGGATGGAAAGTAAAGAAAGTACATAGTGAACAAAAAATATTTTATTCACATTTTTTTTATATCGTTTCCTTTATACATATTAATAACTATAATAAAGCTATAAGAGCTCGCAATCGACGAGCTGATGTGTTGAAGATGCCGCTGTCGCGCATAGCGTTCTCAGACTATATTGGAGAATCGCGTATACTTGACGTATCGATCAACTGTATCGATGAGTCTGACTAATCGTTCGAACGTTACATCGATCAAACTCGAACATACGGCGTAACGTCGTTTCGGTCATCATCACAGATCATCATATATGGTCATCATATATGGATGAAGAATCGAGATGTACGAACGTAACCACGTTACGTTGTTCAACGTGCGCACTCTGATCGTTAGAGGTTCAACGCTTATGAAATTGTCTTTGTATTCGTTTCGAGACAGCTTGTAAATATTCCATCGCTGTTCGTAGAGTCCCTCCACATTTCATCAACGAATCAACGTTGATGCCAATTTCCAAAAATTTAATATTAAAAAAACCTTTTTTTTCTGTATAGAAACATCGAAATTTACGCGTGACATTCCTTCTTCGTTTTGAACGATGCACTGCTCTCTTTGGCGAAACTACATTTCTGAACCATTCGTATAAGCGGGTATCACAAGACTGATCCATGTATATGGTCATTCTTTTGGGATCTAAGAGAGGGTATCCCCTCCCCTATTTCCAAGAATTGCAAACTTGTCGCGACACATTTTATATTTTACGTATTTTCTTTGTCGCGAGTTTATCTATGTTTATACATATATCCTTAGATTATTTAAAGACTCCATATCTTCATAAACTGCATCCAAGATCTCGATGTACATGTATTTTCGCTCATTGTTCAAAAGCAAAGTCCACAGCCACGTTTGTTTCTCGTGTCCTTTGACATATGCAATAGCATCATCTTCAAATACCATCGTCATAATTAAGCGTTTAGTTTCGCTGTACGGGATCACTCCGTCCTCCCATCGCAATCCATGATGATAAGCAATCAACCAGGAAGCGCAAGACCTGTCGAATCTTGTCAAAAATTTCCGTGACATGGGAAAATTTGTTTTAATTATTTATTTTTTGTAATTATAATAAATAAATAATTAAAGTTTTTTTATGACAACTATAAAGTACTCTTGCAACCATTCAATTTTTATTCTAGAAATTTTTTTCTATCTCTTATAGTTTCGAAGATATTCACTTTGAAATGAGAAAACCAATTTTACATCCCTCTTGCGATTCAGCACGTATAAAAAAATACATGTCTCCTATTTTTGTCCATAGAACAACATATTAAAAACTCATTTAAATCGGATTGGTTATGTTCGCTTGTAAGTCTTCATCAGCCATAAAAAAATAATTATAACATAGATTTAAATTAATACGTAATGCTTAGATATTGAATAAATTTTACGTCTACAAGATACAAAATATAAAGTTATGTCGCAGTTGATTACAATTACAGTATACAATGATATACATTAATATTTAATTCAATTAGTTATAATCATTTTTTATGTGTATAAACCATAAGTGAAGATATATCGGAATTTAGTACGAAATTTTTACGCTTTGTTATTTATCAGTACCATTCAAAAATGGATTGAAACAGATTATGCATGATATATATATATTGTGAAACGCAATTTACATACATTTGTGATAACCATATACATAATATTTTGTAATAAAATATGGTTTAAATACATTATATGAAACGTTACCTCGAAAAAAGAAAGTTTCTTATGTATTATAACTCAATGGGTCATAAAAATTTTACGTAACATCACTTATCGGGTCCAATATCTTAATGTAATGACAAAAATCGGGACTATTTAATAAAATTATACTTTTACATGATTCTTATTGAAATTAAGGACCCCGCATTTTTCTTATGGAAAAATATTCCCGGTCAAATTACTGCGTTTTGAAATATGTTGTACTTCTTACGATTTTGAACAAATGTCTCCATTGCCACATTTACATAAAATCAACAGATAAAAAGATATAGTTTGAATGCCACAGAATTTGAATGCCATACCTCCTTAAGATAACGTAATGCTTTCTTTTATGTGTAATATACATATATAACGTTTGTTTAACGTGAGTCTCCTCATCTCTTATATCGCTTATTTAAGGGGATGCTGGAGTGATGGCCGAACTTGATCGAAAGATTAGATTTTGTATTGTCCGCTTACATCCTCTTTAGACTTAAGCACTCATGCGGTGAGCAGCTGTGAGCATACACGTTTCCAATCACGCGCCATTTCCAATCACTCAGTTTGCTTGTGAATGCTTACATGTTGTGTGTGAGGAGCATTTAGACAGAATGCAGTCCGAAATATGATTTCTAAGACACACTGTCAGTAATAAAAATTTGTAATATCCCTGCCGAAAAATGGCCGATTAAAACCGATTAAAATGTAATTCATTTTAATCGGTTGTAATCAGTTTTAATTGATTCAATCCGCGCTCAGATTAAAAAATAGTCAGTTTCAATTCCAGAAGAATCTGTTTTCAAGTCACTTTCGGATTATTTCCGATCCGAATTCATTACATTCTAATCTTTCTATTCATACTATTATCAAACCAGATCCAACTAATCGGATGAATATGTAATCCAAAATAATCTGCTCGAATCGTATATTTTTCTTGTAACGGTTCAATCCATTTCAATTACAGGAACACCGATTCAATTGGTTTTAATTCTATTTGTTAGGAAAGACAACATTAATCTGGCAATTAATCTGGTTGAATTCTCCGATTTCAGGGAAATAAACTCGGATCTAAGAATTTTTAATACACAACTAGATAATCAAATTTGCCTCTCACTGACAAAAGTAATCAGATTCAATCAAAACTTCTCCGATTTTGCAGGCGATATCTGTTTTAATGCAACGAGGATTAATTTTTTTTGTATGCGCGGTAAAAATATTTGACTTATACTCATTTCCATCAAATAACATATGTTATGTTTGATTAATTACAACGAGTTATTTTCTTATTTATGCGAGAAAGGTGTAATTAGACAAAATGTTGAGTGTCCGCGATGTAAAATCAGTCTCAATCTACGTACGACATGTCTCTTTGCAGAGGAGGAGGGAGATGAGAGTCAAAGATGAGAATTGTGCGTTTCTTTGCAGCGAGGGGTAGGGGGGGGAGGGTGAGAGTCGCTTCTCGTGGAAAATCATAATATATATTTTAAAATAAAGAATTTTTGTTTCATGTAGTAGAAAAGAGACTTTATTTTCAAATATTTTTCTTCATAATTTTTTAATGAAGGACGAGTGACGGCTAAAATCTATTGGAAGTCACTCATGACCTTGATAGCATATGTCAAGGTCCAGGTCATCGGAGAGAGTTCTCCTAAAGGAGTTTTACCTTTTTTTTATATATTGGAGTTTTTATTATTTTAGTATTAATATATTTAGTATTCAACAAATATACATATATAAATATTTTTCTATAAGATAATCTTAAACTTTATTACTGTAGTAACAGAATTTGAAGTTTATTACAATAATAGCAGAGTTATTATTCGACATAACATTATTGTTTTTAATCTAATTATACTTGATTTATGAAGATAAAAGACTGAACGTTATTTTTTTTTTTGTAAAAACTTTAAGAAACAGTGCATGACGGATTAGAAATTTATTATCAAATAGATTATAAATATTATTTATTATTAAATAGATTTAAAAGCTATACTGAGAAAAAAAGTTGTTAACTAAATGCATTTAGTTTGTAATGATTATTTAGATCGAATATATATTTAGATTAATAAAATCTTATAATTTAAAATATATTATTTTAATATTATGTTCGAATAAATATTTGCTTGACAGCCCGTGATTGCTACATTTAGTTAAAGCAACTAATATTTTTTTTAAACAGTAACTTTTTTTCTCAATATAGTTATTGTATATATAAAATTGATACTTATATGCATAAATTTTGAAATTATTTGTCTATTAATATCCCTTCATAAATAGAATGAATAGACGCAATAAGCTATTACATAAAAACGTATTTTATATCATATGTTCTCGCCACAATGATACAAATTATTATTATTAAATTGTCATAAAATAGTTTATAATATAATTTAATATGATTCTCAATATGTAAATAAGTTAG
>NW_012130071.1:2466689-2469690 GCF_000143395.1 Atta cephalotes
CACCGTTCTTAAAGCGTTGAAACCACTCACGACACGTTCTTTCACTAATAGCGGCCTCACCATAAGTATTTGAGAACATTCGATGAGCTTCAGTCGCAGATTTCTTCATATTGAAGCAAAAAATTAAAACTTCCCGCAAATGACAAGAATTTGGCTCGTAAACTGACATTTTCAATGAGAATAACTTTATGATGCAGACACAAATCGACTAATGTTTCTGTAGGGTTATGTTGACAGATGCCCAAGTTTATTGTATGACGTCTATGATCTATTTATTTCGACCACCACTTACCGCTAAAGCTATCTATAAGAAAACGGCGGAAGCAAAGTTGTACACCTAATATAATATAATTCAACACATAAAATATAATATATATAATATATAATATATATAATATAAAATATAATATATAGTATTACAATATAATATAATTTAATATATAAAATAGTTTAAATATAATTTAATTGTTATAAAATAATTTATAATATAAATGAATCCGGTTTTTGTAATATATTTCCTTAATTATTCTTCTTTATTTAAAATACTATTTATAACATTAGTTTTATTAAAATATTTAAAACTTTAATTATCGATGTAAAAATCTCTTTTCAATTTCTGCACCTCTCATTACGCTATCAATTGCATTTCTCTTATTTTAATATGTTGTTATACTTAATACAAATGTCATTCGTATTTTGTATAATATATTATAATTATGAGAAAGTATCCCATACAACACTGTCTAAAGGATGTCCCAAAGGATGTCTACATCATAAGGCGTAAGGCTATTTTCAAGAGAAGCCGCTCGAAGAACTGTGTTCTATGAAACATTTTAAAGAAAGATATTTGAAATCAGGATTGACAGCATTACCGTTCTTTTTCTTAAAAAATAATTCCTTTCCATTACTTGTTATCGTTATCGTTACTCAAAATATAACGAATTGTTACTTTTGCAAATATACATAAATTAAGAATAAATTCTTATATATATTTTAACATCTTTAAAAAACATTTATGAAGTTATATTTAAAAAAAAGGAAAGGCTAGAAAGAATTATTTAATCAAGTATAGTATTTCGAAGAAAAGAAATAAGATACGAATGATTCATTGTAAACTCTAAGAGTAAAATTATATTGTATTATAATAAAAAAATAATATTGTTTGTAATCTACATATATACATCTATCTATATTATATAAATATAATAATAAATATATACATTATATAGATATATCTACATTTTATATATATAGAGTTTTATATATATATATATATATATACAGGGTGTTCAGTGTAACACACGATCTTTTAGACACTTTCGACAATTAAAAAAAAGATTGAAAGATTATCCATCTATTTCATGTGGGCTACAACATGCGATAAAAAAATTTTTTTTAAAAAGTCAAGATCACTTGAATTTTTTAAATAGCACTATTACATTTTTTTCTATAATATTGTAGAGATTTTCAAGAATTCAACGCATTATCGAGATTGTCATTTTATTGATTTTATTGCATATTTGATTAAATAAGTACATGTGTGTATGTAGATATGTGTTTATGTTCTGTATTCTAGTCAAAGGTAAGTACTGCTGTTACAAATAATACATAAACACATAATATTTATCACAATATATATACAAATATTATCACTGAAAGTTTTTTGAAAATGCTTATTAATATTCTTCGAACCTTCTAAAACAAATATTAATTGTTCTAACAACAATAAATCGTTATTCTAATTCAGAAAAAATTGATATGTTCTTGATATTTGATGAAGAAATTCCCGTGAAACTGCAACGATATCCAAAAATCATTCTTCAGAAAAAACTTTTAGAACAGTGTTTGCGGGAAACTGGTAAATTTCTTGATGAAAAACGTTCTAATTGAAGTCATGTAATTTCGAATAATGATATAACTGCAATAATATTGGCTTATTTTCATACAAATCCACATACGTCGGTTCGTGCTGAAACGAACACATCAGTTGAAAGTATACATAAAAATACTTAAAGAAAATAAATATCACTCGCTAAGTTGATGTTTGTACAACATTTACGTTCAACTGACGAGACACGACGTTTAGAATTCCTAGCAAGGCTTACTACTGTTTATGAAGAAAATCCTTGTATCTTAGAATTATGTGAACGGATGAGTTAAAATTTACTAATAACGATATAGTCAATAGACGTAATCAACATTTCTGGTCATCAGAAAATTCGCGTTGGAGAACAGAACTTTCAAATTAAAATAGATACTTGATCTTATGTTTTATCATTTCTTTTCTTCTTTAATCTACATACATACATACATAAATACATACATATTTTCATTTTTTTATACAGAAATTAACGTCTGGATCTGGTGTGATATTTTTTCTTATAGACATCTGAAATCTTTTGTATATCAAACCCCAATAAATAATATTCAAGATCTTCGAGAAAGAATAATTACAGCTTGTGCAACTTTGGATCAAAATAGTATAATAGCTGCTACTTATACTAATTTATTAAAAAGAGCATAACTTTGTGTTGCAGAAGGAGGCAAACATTTGCTTACATAAATTACAATTTTTTTTCATTAATTTATATTTATAATGTTGCAAATTTGATATTAATAAATAATATCAATAAAATTAATAATATTTGTCATCAGTTAATAAGTTCACATAAGTATTCCTTTATTTAGTATTTTGAGTATTTATGATAAATATTATGTGTTTACCATATATATATATCAATAAAATCAATAAAACATTAATGAAAGTGACAATCTCGATAGTGCGTTGAATTCGTCTTGAAGATTCCTACAATATTATGGAAAAAAAATGTAACGGTGCTATTTAAAAAATAATTCAAGTGACCTTAACTTTTTATTAAAAAAAATTTTTTAATTTTTTTATCATATGTTGTAGCCCGCATATGAAATAAAATAATCACCTTTCAACCCTTTTTTTAATTGTCGGAAGTATCTAAAAGATCGTGCCTTCCATTATGCTGAA
>NW_012130071.1:2473209-2476884 GCF_000143395.1 Atta cephalotes
TACATATATATATATTTATATTATTTATTTAATTTGTGAGACAGAAAAAATTTTATTTTAAGAAATGAAATATACTGTAAAAATTATGTCTGATTTAGCCTATACGTGTGAACTATGAATGCAATCAAAAAAAGGCGTCGTGATCACATGATTTAGACAGCCAATCAGATCGTTAATGTTTCATCTCTGTTTTCTAGGGACTAAAACTTACAACTAAACTTTTACGTAGTTAGAAATACAGTAACGATAAAGGTAACTAGTGAAATCGCTACCATTACCTCAAAAATATAATTGCGTTACTATGAACATTACTCAGAAAAAAAATGTAACGTCGTTACATTTTTTTTACCATAATTCGTTATCGAAAAAAATAATTTGTAACGATAACGTTACAAATAACGCATTACTTGTCAATCTTGCTTGAAATATTATTTTAACTGATTATGATTACTTCTTTTTTTGAGGTATTATCTTTGGTTTTTTCTGCAAAATAGTGTACATAACGCCTTTTTTTATCTTTTTAATGTCTTTTCTGGTAGTTTCTGGTAGAATGTTACTTATTGTTGAAAGAAATGCGATCTAATGCCAATTGCGTTTCATATGATAATTAATTTGTTTCTTTTAGATTGTTCTGTCCTTTTTTAGTTCATGAAGACGCATGATACGCACGCACATTACTCTATCTTACCTTACTGCTTACTTTCGTCAATTAATTCTGACTCAAAAATCTTTTACTTTGTAACGGCTAACCTTATAATACACTTGAGTAATCGTAATAAATCACTTATTCTATATTTCATCTGTATCTAGTTATTTATATAAAATCAACATTTATAACATTAGTTTTTAAAAATATTTAAAACTTTAATAAATTGTAATTAATTTGATAATTGTCATTGATATCTATACGGAACTATTAACAAGTCGTACGAATAAAGTCGCGTCTCCTGATAAATTTAGGTGAAGTTCCGATAACCTCCTTCTCCTTCTGATTTTGTTATTGGTTTAAGGTATAACAAGGCGTGTTCTAACCCATGGTGCTAGAGGAGGGCGTAGGGCGCGGGGAGTACTCGTAGGTGCGGGAGGTACTCGTAGGGGGGGAAGACGCGAGAGGTACTCGTAGGTGCTGGGAGGGGAAAGGCGCGGGAAAGCCCCGGCGTTATCGGTGTTTATAATGATCGGCGCTATCAGTGTTTATAATGATACGTGATGCTACCATGTTGTGGCATCACATATCATTGGGGACCGTCACCCCACATCCCGCCATCGCCATCGCTACCGCTGCTGTCGTCGCCGCAGCCGCCGCCGTCGTCGCCGCCGCCGCTGCCTTCTGAAGATGAAAAATAATATAAATATATAAATATAAATATAAATATAAATATATAAGTATTTCTTTTTTTAATTTTATTCATATTTTATACATAAAATTTTATCGAACTTACAATTCCAATCTTCCGGCTCCGGATCGGGTTCGTACGGAGGCCGAAAAGTTCAGTTAAGAACAAGTCTTGATCCTCCCAGATCAAGTATTTCTCGTTTTTCCCGGTCTTATCGTCTCTCCGCACGTATCATTTGTCTGTTAAATATATTAATAAATCCTCTAATGCTGATGTTGCTACGATGTGTCTCCTGGAAAAAGTATAACAAAGTAAATTAGAAAAAAAGATAATTAGAAAATATCCTATAATTTATAATTTAAAATTTAAACTGAATTTATCAGAGGAATTATCAGGACCCTCACTTCATTTAATAATTGTAGCCGCACAACTCTTTGGTTGTCGACCATAATGTATTGGAAAAAGAAAAATAAAAAAGCATTATAAGCATAAATCAGCTAAAGAAAAACAAGAAATGTTAAAAGAGATACAAATAGAAAGAAAAAATTACTTACTCCTTCAACGGGATATAAGTTTCATAAGTTATTTCTAAAAGTTCCCTGAGGTTGCTCATAATTGTTGCGTGAGAGTGGAAACTATTCGATGAAACTTTAAAAAAAAAAAAACCACACTAATGTATATATCTGTCATTATGTTCCACTATCATTCAGTTACTTAATGTAATTTTGTAAGCGGTAAAATACTTTTGCACGCTGAGAAAAAAAATCACTCGAAAATAAAAAAATGATTTTCGCGCAAACGAAATCTGACATAAACTAATGCTGAGAAGAGACTTTACCATAGTGAGGCTATCTAGGATACATTTGCGCTGCATATGAAACTCATAAAAATGTCTGCAGACTATAGAACTCGAGATGTCACAAAAAATGTGTAGGTAATACTGTTAGAGAAAGATACGAGCGCGCGCGATGATGTTAGAGCGCGTAACATGATACCGGGACAAAAAGAAATGAATTAATAGACTACAAATCTCTTATTTTTAGAACGCAATTTTTTCAATATGATTTTTACTAGCGCGTCGAGACAAAAGATGGAGAGTAAAAGAAAATACATGTATATAGTGATTTGAACGAAAATTTTTTTTATTGACATCTTATTACATCGTTTTATTTTTTTCATCACGTATTAAAAACTAAAGCCAATAGTTTGCAATCGACGTTGATGTCCATTGAAAATGTCGCTATCATGTATAGCGTATATCACGTTCTCAGATGCGATGTTGGAGAATCGCGTATACTTTCACACATCAACCATATCAACGAATCAGGCTAATCGCTCGAACATTACATCTATCCATCAAACGCAAACATACATCATAGTGTCGTTTCGGTCATCATAATGCGTACGGACAAAGAATCGAGACGTACAAGCGTCATTCAGCGTGCAAACGCTGACAGCAATCCAATGCTTATAAAATTATCTTTATATTCGTTTCGCAGCATCTTGTAAATATTCCATCGCTGCTTGTAGAGGACCTTCCACGTTTCGAGAGACAGCGACGTTCGTGTCCTCGATGATCTCCTACAATCTTCACGTAACTTGATGGACCAACATTGATTCCAATTTCCAAAAATTTGTAGCCATAGCCGTCAAATCGTAACGTCTGCTCAGTAAACACACCGCGCGATGCTCTATGCTATATACGTACGTAATGTTAAACAACGTTTCTGTATAAAATGTTGAAACTTATATTTCTGCAGTTCTTCTTTGTTTCATATGATGCGTTGCTGTCTTTAGCGAAGTACATTTTTCAACCGTTCATACAAGCGGATATTGCAAGACTGATTGCATCCATAAATTGCGAAGTATATGATAAAACTTCGAAAATCGAAGAGGGAGTAATCCTCCCCTCTTTCCAAGAATTGTGAACATGTCGCGACATGTTTTATCATGCTTTTTCGTATTTTCTTTGTCACGAATTTATCAATGTTTATACTTTATGATATATATTTCGATTTGATAATGATGATGATGATGATGAACACATTGGCGACTTTGATGCTTTTTCCCCAGGACAATATCTCGCTTTTTTCTTCGATGGCGGTGGATTTGACGGACTTGGCGACGAGGGATGATACCTCTTTCGCTCGATCGATGTATATATTCTTTTACTCGATTCATGTCTTAACGCTCGTAACTGAAACTTACGATTGAAAAAAAGTCTTATACACTACCTATATATATGTACTATCAGAACATGTCGCAATGCGTTTAACAGAAGCGTCGATGTTTCGGATACATATATATATATATATATATATATATATATATATATATA
>NW_012130071.1:2481577-2488933 GCF_000143395.1 Atta cephalotes
TATATATATATATATATATATATATATATATATATATATATACATCCATACATACATCGTTCATACATATCCGTTCATACATATACGTTCATATATACATACATACATATATGTTCATACATATACATTCAAATATACATTTATACATACATTTATACATATATACGTTCATATATATGAGTACATGTATTACAAAGGAAGGGAAAAAAGAAATATGTAATAAATACGTGTTAACATATTTTTTATTTAAAAAATTCTTTTGCAACCACCAGTTATATATTTTCAATACATTTTGTAACGCGCAATTCTTAACATGTTGTCCACATCGCATAGTATTAACAACATCCAGATTAAAGGTTAAAGATTCCATGTCTTCGTAAACTGCATTCAAAGTCTCGATGTATATGCGTTCTCGCTCATCGTCCAAAAGCAAGTTCCACAACCATGTTCATTTCTCATGTCCCTTAACGTACACGATAACATCATGTTCAAATACAGCTGTCAAATACATTGTTGTGATCAGGCGTTTTGCCTCGTTGTATGGGACCATCCCAATCCATGATAATAAGCACTCAACCAGAAAGCGCAAGACCTGCCGGATCTTGTCCAAAAATTTCCATGACACGGGACTCGTAAAAATGTAATGTATGAGAACAGTCCTATGTTTCAACACCACTATTTCCTTCACAATAAATTTCTTGTTAACGATGAATCCTTACAAATCTACGAACATTGGCATGAGCATGTTGTTGAGAAGATTGCGGTCGATTGCAGTCGAATGCGATGTATCATAGATTTTATCATGTCGGAAGTGCGCTTAGGTGATTTTGCGCACAACATTGGTCAATGGATTATACTGAATCACGCGATCGTAATGAGATAATAAGCTATTGTATTTGCTAGCACGTTCTTCTTACATTCAAAATCTAATCGCACGTCCACGGTGCCACTCTTGACCGATTCGTTCTGTCGAGAGCAATCGATGATCACGAACGGGCCATTACGTAAAAAAGTCGTAAAGGTGAGACTCAGCTCAAGATACTCGTATCCGTAGCCCTTGCAAAAACGCGCGTACAAGTCGTACGGAATCACACATCTGTCTTTATCAAAATCCAGATTCAAGTCATCATACGGATAATCCGAATTCAAGTAGAGTTTCGCATTGATTAATTTGCAATCGTCGAATCGACTTATATCTTCGGACATGACGTTTTTTCGACCTGTTTGCATAGTGAATATCTGATTTTATATATATAGATATGCACAGTGAAAATGATGTAACGCGGCTTCTCGAGCTGAGTAGCTGTCTTGATGGAGACGAATGTTTGATTGTGCTCTGCAAGAGCGGAAACCCGTACAGATCCCACGAGCGAAAAGCCTTGCTCAGATATCATCAGCTTTCCAAAGCGCTTGTCGTTGCGCACTCGTATTAAAACTCGTATCAACTCGTGACGAGCGTTGATCACTACGCGTTTCTGTAATATTCGCAAAATCCCAGCAATACGTAGAACGGTACACAGAAATTAAAATATCCGGCCGCAGTAGTCTGCGAATCCCAGCCGGCAGAATCACGCTTCTGTCGGATGACACTGTTACATAATTTTTGAGCGTGCTAGTTATGCCCGCGTTTCTGTTACGATCAATCTCCACACCGTTGAGTTCATATCGTATCTTATCGAATATGAATGTGACGCAATTATTTCCCAATGTCACGTGAGCACTCTGGATCACTTTGTTCTTCGTCAGTTTTCCCTCGACGTACAGAAAGCTTTCGTACGATAGTGTGATCCTGTTGCTGTATGTGTATTCTTATTTCGTCGCTGTACTCGAACGTTGTATTGGCGAACGGGCTGTACGTGTGAGTCTCAATCCTGATGATGCGATCGTCGAAGATCGACTCGTCTTTAATGTTTAGGATATCAGTCATCTCAAATGTTGCGCACCGCGAATCCCAAAGACTTTAAAAATGTAAATATGTTTGACACGCTAAACTTCTTCTTCTGTCTGATGCAGCTGGATGAGCGAGTGTTATCGAACTGTGACGTCACTGACCTTGTAAAAAATGCGTTATCTCTCTGCGAACGCTCCGTTCCGTTCAGCACGAGCATCTCACGCTCATGTTATCACTGTCGTATGTGCAATCTAAAGATGATCTCTTCTCCTCGAAAATCGAGGATCGTCCGTTCTGATCGACGATGCGTATCGTTAGATCCGTAATGCTCCGAGCAATGAGCAACAGGTAAATGATCTGCGCCGGCCTCTCCGATATCTTATATCCTGGAGGCACGCTCGGCGAAAATTCGTGTACGCATTTTTGCCGTTGCTGTACGCGCTCGCGATCATGTTACAATCTATGCGGATAACGTTTACATTCATTATGTTGATCGACATCCTATTTGTGCTACCTTTGCGGCCGCTATACGTTTCGACGAGAATCCCAGCAGCGATCCAATGCTATTGGGCTTGCCAAAGTTTATTCTGTATGCACATCTAATCTCGCATCTCATGTTGTAGTTTGCGCGGAGCATAATCGGGTATTCTCTATTTTCATCATTTCATTATCATCATCGGTGTCATTGTTGTTGTTGTTATTGTCACCATGCATTACAACAGTTTCAAGCGCGTCGTGGTGTGGACGTTTCTGTAAAATCGCGCGTTTCAAAAATTCATTTATGTCTCGCACTTCATATGAACCTTCAGGAATTGTAATTCCATGTCTTTGATGAAATAAAATTTGTTGTTCGATTCATTCACGTTCGGTATTGTGTGATACCATAAATCTCAAAAATCGCCAGACCGAGCTCGTAATCTCCGTCACTCAAATCTATGGCGGGAAAGTAATTCGCCGCAAGAACGATGCTCAGCGTAAGCGTCAACGACATGACTGAAAAAGCATTCGACGAATACTAAGATTTCACAGCATCTCGTCGAACTTTTTAAATTCACGCGCGTCTACCGCAGACACATCTGTTCTGATCGTACGTCTGATAGAACGTGCGATTGTACTCTATCGTCATAGCACCGTTTCCAAAATATCGCATCAGTTCCTTCGGCGGTCGAAGATTACCGAAACTGTCAAAGTACACGACGCGATTGTTCCTTTTCGCGTACGCTATCCAGTGAGTACCAGGCCCCGTCGCATCATCCAGATTCACGATACCGCTTTCGTTTCGCGCCGCTCGTCGGTAACATGATACGCATGAAAACGCTTCTAAAGTATGGTACGCGCATACGTCTCGCGAACTCATACAATTGCACATTGATAGTTGCGCCAGACGGCATTTTTATTGTCTTTTTGGCATTTTTTTTTCTTTGCAACTACACCCTGTCCATGTTTGTACGGACCGAGATACAGTCCGCGCCCGTATTTGTACGTAGCGAGATACAGTCCGCGACCCTGCTCCATCGCGCGATCGTGACGTTGCAGCTCTTCGAGCTGACGTCGCATGGCTTTGCTGTCATTTACCACTTTCGCCACGCTGGCCGCTCCGCCGATCAAGGATCCAAGCGCGCCCAACATTGACAGAAACGGTAACGCACCGTCTCGTTTCGCTGTTGGAAGTATCCGCTTTTTCGTTGCCTTTTTCCTCGTCGTCTTCTTTTTCGATTTCATGCTCATGCCGATGTTGGTCTTGGCTTTCATCGCTGCCTAGACGGCAGCTGCGGCGGCTCTTTCGCTCAGAGCCGAATCTCTCGCAGTGACGCGTCCTAACGTTTTATCGGCGAGTACCTTATCCGCCGTGTGTCTATCGGTGAGATCGTTGCTCCGAGAATACGCAATGTCGTGTTCTTGGCACGTCGCGTCCAGGATTTATGCCCTCGTCACTTCTGACTAGTCGCTTCGTAAGCCGAATGCCCGCGCCGCAAAACTGGTAGCCCGGAATGTAACTCGAAAGGAAGCGCGTTTATCGCTCGATTCAGCAGACCGCTGCGCGACGCTGACATTCGCTACAGTCCTTTATCTTTGGGGCCGTCGATGTGCGTTCGCTGCCATGGCTGATTGTAGTGCTCGTTGCAGCGACGATAGGTTCGAATCTCCGAATCTGCCTTCACATGTTCCGGAAGCTTATCCCTGACGTATTCGATGTAATTGCCGTACACGCGTAAGAGTACGACCTCCGGTATATATTGCAATTGCTCGACGCTCAAGTCTCGAATATCGGAAGGATGACACAGCACGAGATACATTTTGCTACTGCGCGATTCGCGGATTCGCGCACCTTTAAACAGTCAATCGAGAGCGCACAGTCTTTAGTATGAGCATGAAATTCGTGCTGCAACCGCTAACGATACACGTCACAAACTGTGAAATCGCGAATGATGAGAGGCAGCGCGAAGAAGCGCAAGCATGACGAAATGCTGCCGAGTACTATACACGCGATCATTTGCGGTTCGAATTGTGGTAAAACCAATGTTCTCATAAGCTTGCTCGAGAGTTCAAACAGCATACGTTTCGAGAATGTGTACGTCTACTCGAAATCGTTGCAACAGCCAAAGTATCGATATCTCAAAAATTTATTTATGTCGATGAAATCGGCTGCTTTACGTTCTCCAACAACAGCGACGTCGTTCCACCGAGCGAGGCGCGCTCAAATTCTATTTTTATCTTTAATGACGTAGCATGCGACAAATAAGAGAGAATACTTTTCGACGGGCCGCGAACGTTGACTGCTTCTATCTCTGACTCAGACGTACGCGAGGATACCTAAATCATCTGATACGCGACAACACGAACCTATTGATCCTATTTAAACAGGATTGTATCAACTTGAAACACGTTTACAACGATCACGTAAATACCGTACATGTCATACGATGAATTTTGTTTGTGATGTCGCGACTGTTGGCAAAAAAAATATGGATTTTTAGTGATAGACAAGGACAGTGCGCTTAAAGACGAGAGATAGGAAGGGATTTAGAGTTCGCGATATTATAACGTGACTAGTCGTTCGCCAGAGACGAATATGAATGATGTGCGCGAGCATGAAAAAATTGCAAGGGAGATCGAGAAGACGAGCGAGTCGATCTGCAAGAAACATCGAGCTCTAAAGACCAGTAGAATCGAGGAAGATATGGCATTGGATAGGTATTTTAAACCTTTTATCAAATCTCTGCAGCAGATTATTGATAACACCCCTCATGCGTGCGATGATGACGCAGCATCTGCCTCCAAGCGTGAGAAAAAAGAGGAAGAGGAGGAGGAGGAGAAGAAGGACGAGGAGAAGGAGGAAGAGGAGCAGAAAGAGGAGGAAGAGGAGGAGAAAGAGGAGGGAGAGAAAGCGAGCGAGACGTTCGAGTGATTCCGCGTAAATCCGATCGATCGCACGATCATGTACAGCCGATAACCTTCATTCCGCGTACCAAAATCGTACGATAGAATTGTTGGAGGACGTTTTCGAAATGAAGGAAGACTCACTAGCGACGAAGGTTCAAAATCGGTTGCAAACGTCGGAAGGTCGAGAGGCTTAGGGGTCGGCTTAGGCCCGCTGAGTCAAAAGTATGTTGAGGCTGTCCTGAGAGGAACGCGAGATAAACAAAAGAGTGATGTAGATTATGTGTACGGTGTTTACCTACACAAAGATGGATTGATGTTTGGCAATAAACGTTTCAACGTAGATGATGATGCGGACAACATAATTATCGATGGTATACGATACGTCGATACGCCTGATCTTTACGAGTTGATTTTCAAGAGAATTCCCGACGATCTCCTCTACACGGAAGACAATATGAACAAGTATAAGAGCATGCTACTAGATGAACGCGCACAAACACGCGCACAAGCATCAATCGCAGGGCCGATTATTGAGCAATAGGGGATACAAGTACAAATACGTAATCGCGCCGTTAATGTCGATCACATCCAAGAAACAGAAGAAGATATCTGGAAAAGGATTATTTCATGCAATATTGAATGACAACGCGATTGATTACGTGCATTGGGATGATCCCAACGAACTGGTGGATCGTCTATTGATCGACGCTTCGCACCGAGCGAACAACAACGCTCAAAATAACGAGATGCTGTCGATCATCGAGGAACTTCGCGAAACCGGTCTTATTATAAATCGCGTATAGATGAAACGAGTCAGTCGAGTGGTGTAAGTGTCAATAAGAAAAAAAATTCTTTTGCTCTGTGTATTAGTCGTTGAAACATGAAAAAGAGATTCAGCGAAAAGAGAAAAATTAGCTCCGAAAGACGTCGACTCGTCGAGAAATTGCATGCTCCGGCGAGAAGAAATTTTCCGCGAAGGCGCGTCATAATTCGAAGATACGACGATTTGTGGCAGGCTGATATCGTCGAGTTGCGTCCATACTCAGGCTTCAACAGAGGCCATTACATACTCACCGTCATCAATGTGTTGAGCAAGTACGCGTGGGCCGTACCGCTCAAGAGCAAGGATGGAAGCGAGACGGCTGATGCTATTGCTGAGATAATTCGAGCGAGTGGAAGATGTCCGAAAAATTTACAAACGAATATGGGGAAACGATATGGGGAAAGAATTTTACAACGCCGATGTGCAGAAAATTTTGAAAAAACATGACGTTAATCACTATTCCACATATTCGTTGAAAGCATGGGGAAAGAATTTTACAACGCCGATGTGCAGAAAATTTTGAAAAAACACGATGTTAATCACTATTCCACATATTCGTTGAAAGCATCAGTAGTCAAGCGGTTCAATCGCACGCTCAAAAACATGTGGAAGATGTTTACGTTCAACGGCAATTACAAGTGGATCGACGAGCTGCCGCGTCTCATGTCAGATTACAACGCACGCAAGCATCGGACTATCGGCATGCAACCTGCCGACGTAACTCCCGCAATCGCCGAAAGAGTCTTGGACGTGGGGTACAGCGCGATAAAGATTGCTGGTCCGTCAAAATTTAAAGTGGGCGATTCGGTACGCATGAGCAAGTACAAGACGATTTTTGAGAAAAGTTACACACCAAATTGGATCACCGAGGTATTTACAATCATTAAGATACAGCGTACCAATCCCATAACCTACTCGAGGATTATAGCGGAAAATCCGTCGCTGGAGTGTTTTACGAGCGTAAGTTGCGCTACTCATCCGGTTTCGCGATCATTGCCTCCGCGCCGTACCGTCCGTTCCATTTTGTTATTAATTTTACAACGTGATTGCGCACATTCTCCATGATCTTATCGAATATCGCGTTGTTCATTAGTTTATACAAATTTTTTCGAAATCTTTTTTGTGCGCGTTCTAAATTGTGTATTGAGTTCAATTTAATCGCGGAGCCATGGAGATTGAGCGAATTGTAGCATCCGGTGGATCTTTGTTAAGCGAAGACGTACATTGACGTGACGAGTACATTGCTGTAGGTTGCGAT
>NW_012130071.1:2491435-2494666 GCF_000143395.1 Atta cephalotes
CGCATTGTCCGTTGTACGAACACTGATTACTGCTCGTTTCGTCGCTCATGGCACTTTGATATGATATCCTGCGCGCATGGGATTTAATTTGTTCACATTGATAGTCAAATTCAATATACGTGACAATGTCCACCTGCTGTCGCGTTCTTTTCGAGCGATGCTAGGATAGGCTCGATAACGCTGTTCGTACCACTCGCGCAAATCGGTGTATCGATATATCTCGCTGTTCTTTGTAACTATGCTCTTATTAGCACGTTTATCCTTCGTCGCGAACTGACCGTTGAACGCGGTGTTTACTTTCACACTACCGTGTCTTTCTACAGCGTCTCGCATTCGCTCTAGAACATTGCTAGTGTCTTCTAAAAACCGCCGCGATATAATTAGAGTTTATCACCACATCTGTCAATATACGACTCTCGAACATGGCGTCGATCTCTCGCCAGACAAGAAATCGTTCGTTGCTACTCGCGTACTCGCCACTAATGTGCACGAAACGTTGCTCTAATTGCGATTTTGCACCCGCGAGTCGCGCGATCCTCGCCACCGCGGATTGTCTGTGTTCAACGGCGAGGCACGGACGCTTGGCACGACAAAGTCTTCGAGCTGCTCGATGCACTCGTCGCATCGTTGCAGCCACGCGAAAACACTCCATCAGAGTAGCGACGTGGCCGCACTGCTCAGTTCGCTCACGATTTTTCATGTCTTTTCACAGTTTTTAGATTACGTCGCACTCTTCCACGGAACACTTGCACATGACTCGTTCACACACGTTACAAACACCGTGACATATCTAGAATATCATAATGAATATCTAGAATATCATAATTCACCTTTTCATTATTTTCATTATTTGTTTGCGAAAGTCCACTGTTCGCACTCAAAGCATTGTTCGTCACATTTATTGAGAAACAGTTTTAGTGCAAGATCGCGATCACGAAACTCCATCCATATATTGTCAATAATCAACAGTTCGACACACTTTTCATTATCCGCGGGAATTAATGCACATGCACCAACCTTGACTCTTATCTGCGATTTTCTTCGCCCAATAATAATCATCTTTTATTACATTGACATTTCTATTCCACCAATGTTTCTTTTCATACTCATCGTCCTCGTAACATTTGTCTCATAACCGGGGTACACTTTCTATCGCGCGAGTAAAGACCAGTTAGAAACGGGCTCTTTAATAACTATTCCATGTTTCTCATCGCATATACCTAATTCTCGATCACGTAGGAATTGCACCGGTGATATTCATACATCTGTGTCTCTTTTTTGCGGATTATTGAGAACGTACAGCACATCATCTGCATTACAGTCTTCCCACATATTTTCCAGTACTGTTCACAATAGTTCTTTTTTTAATGTGTGCAGAGTGGGTACATGCTGCATGAGAATATATTGTACAAAGATCCTCTGCAATTCGTGCACGACTTGCCATCTAGCCTACCGAAAAAACTAGTCTCGTGCTCTCTCTGACGTGATACATTCCTACATCGTTAATGTCAGCTATACGAATCATACATCCTGTGCATATGATTAAAATACCACCCATTGTATAATAATTGTGGATCACACAGTGCTTAATGCGAACGTACGGATTTCCGAAAGCTGCACGAATTTTTCTACGCGATCGATTTCATATTCGCTCATATCACTAGCACATCCACTATCGTCGGATAGCATTTCTTTTTCGTCAGACGATTCTTAGTCCATTATATTCTCAAGTCTTCCATTTCAAGCACTTCGAATATTTCGTCTCTGATATTCGCGAACTGTTCCGGATCCACGTTTCTAATATACTTGGCTATGTTAGCTATGTTCTGAACATTTCTGATATTCTCGACTTCTACATCGTCCATTATATTCCCAAATTCTATTTCCATTGCTTCAAATAACTTGTCTGCATTCACACCATCTATGTCCTCAACGTCTGCACGATGATCAATCATACTTATACTTATTGCGATTCGGTAAAGGCGCCAACTGAGGTGCCGCGTGCTTATAATATTATATATTCCATTATATATTCCACTTCTTTTTCCTTTATCCCTATTAGGTCGCAATAGTGACGACGTGGCTCTTCTTAGAAAAAAAAAACATCGTTATCGATGCTTTTCTCTTAACGCATCGCGACGTGTCACTGATCTCATGGTTCTTCCTAGATAAATATCTTTATCGATGTCCTTTTGACCTTGAAAGAAAGAACTATGAAAACACATCAATGATGTGTCACCTAGGACAAACATCTTGTTCGCGTTATAGTACCGCGGCGCATTTTGGAGTGGACGTGACGGCGGCGGCGGCGGCGGCGGCGACGGCGGTGGCGGCGGCGACGACGAATGACGGTCCCCAATGATACGTGATGCCACAACATGGTGGCATCACGTATCATTATAAACACCGATAGCATCGGGACTTTCTCTCACCTTCCTCCTCCTTCCCCGCGCCTAGTAATACCCCCCGCGCCTCTCCCTAGCCCCATGGGTTAGAACCCGCCTTATTTAATTAGTGGTTTACTACTGTTATGTCTGCTATCTGAGTTATTTTCTTATGATATATTGCGTGGTAACGCTGGTTATATGATATATGGCGCTGATTATCGACCGCATTATCGACTGATTTAGTTATTGTGTAATTCTGCGCCATACAGCGCTGTTAGTATGCGCGCGCATTCCTGTTCGTTCGTTACGTTATTAGAAGAAGCCATCTAGCAAGCATCAGAGCAGCATGCAGTTTATTTGTGCTAATAAGTATCTAAAGTAATATAAAGCAAGTGCCATTCCTTTGCCCAAGATTGCAATCAATGATTCATTTCAACTACTGTATTTTAATGCGCTGATCACAAATACGATCATGAAAATTGTTGAAAAATCATTTTCAAGATCAAATAAAAAACCAATTTTTTTCACATTTAACATTGAAAGTGATCTAATTACCAATTTTCATAGTTGTATGTACATTATCAGCATACCAAAATACGATAGTATAACTATTGATAGCAAAATTAAAAGTAAACAATAAAAAGTAGACAATAAAATCAGAAGATTTATCCATAAATTTTTACTTTTTCTAAGGAAAAAAGAGCCTTATCCGAAAATATTATCGATAATATTGTTAAGATTGATTAATAATATTTATATCCAATATAATATTATTTATATCCAACCATAATAATATTTATATCCAACATACTATTGGATTGTCCGGAAAGTTCGTGCCGCAAAA
>NW_012130071.1:2496625-2499522 GCF_000143395.1 Atta cephalotes
GGAAAGTTCGTGCCGCAAAAATTTAAATTTAATAAATATATACTAAAATTTAAATCTTCTGCGTTTCAATTTTCCTTCAAAATCGGCACGAACTTTCCGGACAATCCAATATTATGTTTGCAACCGACAACGATGTTTGTTGAAGAAATTTTTATAAAAATATTTAACGAATATGAAAAACTTAAAATGTTAGTAAATACATGATAAGACATTAATGCTACTTAAAACCCAATTTCAATAAAATTTGACGAGGACATGTAGTACTAATTAAATATGGTAAGATCTATAAATGCGAAGATGCGGAAATATTCCATTTCAAAATATTCAAAATTTATTTAATCGTTTCGATTAATGCTTTTTACAATTTTGGTAGTATGAAAAATAATTAAAATTAAAAACTAATATGTTAAACAGATTAAAAACTACACTCGCAGGCAAAAAAAAGTGGATCACTAAGCTTTTAGCAAATATTTTTAATAGCGATAACTCAGCGAAAAATCATTGTATTGAGATGTTTAAAAAAGTATTTTAAAACGTAAACTCTACTTTTTAAACCAGTACTTCAAAAACCGGTCTTACTGATATTTCATAAAGTACGTAAACATAAATTAAAGTGTGACAAATCTCAAAATTTTTTACGAAATTTGAGAAGTTCCATAGCGCGAATAAAAAATTGGACATAAATACGGTTTACAACATTCGAAAGAGTGAATCTTTATCTTTAATTTGCTTTTTTTCTCTGTACGATTTTTCTTCATCGAATTATTTAACATTGAAGTAAAAATGACCCTTCTGCTTCAATGTTGAATAACTCGGTAAAAAAAAATCGTACAGAGGTCGAAAAAAAAGCAAATTAAAGACAAAGATTCACTCTTTCGAATGCTGTAAAGCGTATTTATGTCTAATTTTTATTCGCGCTATGGAATTTCCCAAATTTCAAAATTTTAAGGTAAAAAATTTTGAAGTTTGAAATGTCTTCATTTATATCTATGTAACTCCATAAAAATCAGTAAGACTATTTTCTAAAATACTAATCTGAATAGTAGAGATCTCAAGCTTTAAGAGAATCCTAAAGAGAACCTCGAATTCCTACAGAATCACTAGATATTTTTCCAGTGCATTGATATGTCTTTATATACTACTACACTAATATTTTACGCACCTGATGATACATGTCATCACACGTACGTGTCAATTTTCGTACAACAAATTTGTCGCGATAAAGCGTCTAATTCTAAGAATTTGACGTTGTTTGTTCGTGCAAATACCGTATTTGTGAAACTATTATTATGTCGTACGTACAGGTTGCAAAGCTTGCATATCAAGCAAATATTGTCATGACAGTTGAGACATGTTACACTAAGAAATGATAAAAAATATATTAATTTCGAAATTTTTTTGTCGTCAGCATAGACTCAACTTCACACGTATTAATGTGTATACTTTAATCCTGAAAAAGAATTTTCAAAGAAAGTGAAAGAGAAAAAGTATTTGTTATACAAAAATTATACATGTTTAGTAATGCAGATCTTTTAAGATCTTCTTAAAATGCTTTTTTTAAGCATCTTGATACAATGATTTTTGACGAAGTTATTTCATTTTGCAAGGACTCCGCAACCTTATGGATTTTAATTCTCGGTGAAATTATCTGAAAATTTAGTATATTGATTCTGCTTATTGTCCTGAACAAATATCTCAATGGGCACAAAGGCCAAAAATATCTAGGGTCCGAGTTATGGAGTGCTAAAGTATAAAAAAGTCTATTCATTCGATGGTAATCGGTAAAAAGTGATGATCGGTAAAAAGTCGCCCCGTGATTTACACGGGGCGACTTTTATTCGTTAGAAGCCGCGTTTAGCGACGTTATAGCGAATTCGCTACTAAAAACTTCTTCTAGACGCAGGTTTGCATCGCGGCGAATACTGCTTTCGACGTTTATCGCTAGCTTGTCACTAGCTTATCGCTAACTTCTTACGCTTCTTATCGCTGTCGATAAATGCTTTAATCTTAGTTCTTCTAGAGCGAATTTTTAAGTCGTCAAGCAACCATTCGACGCTGCGATTTCAAAATTTTAGATACTAGCGAATAAAAAACAACGTGTAGAAGAAGCTTTCATCAACGAATTCGCTAACAAATTTAGAAACTTACTTTAAGCGAATAGCAGAGAATTCGCTGGTGAATTAATGACATCACTAGGTATGACTTCTAACGAAGTTGCTCCGTGTACGAGTAAATCACATTTAAGATTATAATGTATTCATGCGTGTATGAAACCGAGAATCGATTCAGCCAACTAAGGCAAAGATGACACAAATATTATACATATAATATTTAATATAATATATTATATTGTATATTAATTTTTATTGCAAAAAATATTACCTCAGCTAGGAATCGAACCTTTGAAAAATCTTCGAAAAATAATTTCGGCGCAAATTTCAAAGAAGACTACATAGTATATAAATTCACAAAATCATAGAAGCATTTAAGAGCCAGCTACACCGTTTAACCGGCTTTGATTTCTATAGTTTGTGTCACGTCCTATAATATATTAAATATTACATGTATAACGTTTGTGTCAGCTTTGCCTTAGTTGGCTGAATCGATTTTCCCGGTCTCACACATGAATATGTTACAATCTTATCGATTGTCATCGAATAAATAGACACATTTTCATATTTTAGCTCCATAACTCAGATCCTAGGCATTTTTGGATTTTGTGCCCATTGAGACATTTGTTCAGGTCTTTAAGGAGGATATATCTACTAAATTTTCAGATAATTTCACCGAGAGCCAAAATCCATAAGGTTGGTGCGAAATCCTTTGCCTGCTGCTTCTCAACAAAATTAAAGTCATTTAAAATCAGAGAGAGAGAGAGAGAGAGAGAGAGAGAGAGT
>NW_012130071.1:2499542-2507431 GCF_000143395.1 Atta cephalotes
AGAGAGAGAGAGAGAGAGAGAGAGAGAGAGAGAGTCAAAATCTTTAAAAACGTTAATTGAGTCAATTAAATATAATTTGAGTATATATTTGAATAAAATTAACAATAAATTTAAATACAATTTTTCTACAATTTTTCAAAGTGGCTCAACATAAAACATAAATAAGAAAGAGCATACAGCCACATACGCAAGTTATTTCTTGCAAAGTCATATATTTAAAATTTTAAAGTAAACATTTCGGTCAATTTTTTACCTTCAATACAAAATTAAAATTAAATGTAAATATAAAATGCGATGTGAGATTCCAATTATAATGTTATTTCGATATTAATTGGTATATACGATTTTTCTTGTTGAAATTTTATCTTGATCATTGTATGATAAACATGAAACTATCAGATTCTAATGAAATAAAACAGAGTTTTATATTTATATCTATTTTAATTATTAAGAGTGAATGAATAAATTTACCAATGTTTCGGTAACAATCAATTTACAATAATGCGATGTTTTTACAATAAAGAAAGAATATTATGCAGATGGAAAAATATCACAGATGGTAAGAAAAATACTTTAGAACGTGAATATGACAATGACAATGTTAGCCTTACCAGACAGTATTTATATGTAATTGAAAGAAAGAAGAGGGAAAATTGCTATGAGGGAGAAAATTATTAGTGGAAGGGAATATTATTTAATATGTATTAAATACTAATATGTATTATTTAATAAAGATAGAAAAATAGCTCTCGAAAGCGTAATATCATTTTGTTTATTTAAGCCTAACTCTTGTTTCTTTGTGTGTAATATCTCTGTCATCATTCTTTTATAACATGAATCAAAATTTTGTGCCATCCCAATCAAACTTATGATCATGTTCTAGTTGATGCTGAGAGACCGCGGTCATTTCAGTAGAAGGCTTTTTTTATGTTGGCTTTATGTTTTCTTTTTTCTAAACGAATGTTAAGTTTACGTTTTGTTTGACCAATATTGAAATATTGCAATCAGGACAATTATTTATTTAGTAGACAATATTTGATTTTTTTTCTTCTTTTTTAAAGATTTTATCTTTCCCAGTTTTAATGAAACAATTTAAAAAGTTTATAAGTTTGTAAGCTAAATTAAAGTTAAATTTTTGTGTTATAGTTTTAAATTTTTCAGAAACATTTTTAAAGTATGGAACAGTAAAAAATCTTTTATTTTTTTTTTATGGAATCAGAGATGGGATTATGAATTTTTATGTTGTCAAAATTATTTTTAGAAGACAGTGCTTTTATTCTATTATTGATCGTGTAAAAAAGAAATTCTAAAAAAAGAAATTCTGTTATAATATCCATTATTATAATATCCATTAATTAGGAAAGTATTGATTAAAGAATGAATATTTTTTTCGAATTTTGGATGTGCAAGGAATAAAATTCTGTCTAATTATACTTCTTGTCCGATAATTATACCTCTTTTCAATTGATGATGATTAGAATAAAAGTTTAAATACCTGTCAGAATTAGTAAGTTTTTTTATAATTGTCAAAAATTATTTTCTCGTTTTCAATCAATAATTCAACATCAAGAAAATTAATTCCTCCATTATTCGTTATATTCAACAGTAAACTGTATTCGTTCATGGTACGAGTTGAAAATACCTAAAATTGTTTTAATTTGATTTTTTTTTGCGGCTAATACAATATCGTCAACATAACGATAATAAAATGGAATGGAGAAGGCCAATATTTTAAAAATGTTATATTCTAAATCTTGTATTACGCAATTCGTTAAAATAGAAGAAAGAGGAGATCCCATGGGCAAACCAAAAATTTATTGGAATATTATTCCATTAAATTTGAAAAAAGTGAAATTAAGAATTATAGAAACTGCTTTTAGAAATTCTTTTTATAGTAATGTTGTATTTTTTTTGTATTAATTTCCATCTTCTTTCTATACTTTCCAAAGAGATCATTTGGAATATTTATATACATAAAGATTACATCGAAAGAAATTATTTGATATCATGTTCAATTGGCATACTATTAATTATTTTTACTAAATCAAAGCTATTTTTAATATAACCAAAATTTTTATCGATGCTTTTGTCTATAATGTCTTTTAAAAAAATTACAAGATTGAAGAAGGGACTATTAATACAACTGACAATAATCCTTAAGGGATAATCTTCTTTATGTATCTTGGTGGGCCCATAAGATGATTTTGGTAAGATCTTGGTAAATCTTCGTCAAAATTATATAATCTGTTATAGGTACATTAAATACGATAAATTCTTTCTTTTTTCATATATAATAAGTTAGAAATGTCCGAATTTCAGTCGTCATTTTGTTAATAGGATTCTTTTTTATTGTTATATATGTCTAAGGTAGAATTCTTCCATTTTGTTGTTATAGTTATTTAGATCTACTGGTAAAATTAACAATATAAACACTTGCGCAACTCCGTATTCATGGATTTTATTATATTAAGTAATACATATCCTCCCATAAAATTTCGAAATCTTGATTAGTAGTATACTAAAGTTGAGCTTAAATATCTATCGTACATAACTTATAGTTTTTGTCATTTTCAAGAAATTAAATGTCTGATGGATGAAGTCACAATTAACATCAAGGCTGAAGAATCTAATTTTTTCATATTTAATAAAATTTTAAAACATTCGTCGGAAAATATTATACAATTTAACGTAGAAAATATAAAATCTATTCGGATATTTATAATTTATACAAAAAAAAATAGAACATAAAAATCTATTTCGATTACAGACTGTAATTCAAAAACAAAAGAACACAATAAAAATAAAGAAGATATATATGTGTGACATTTACTATTTGCCGGAATAGGGATCTTTTTATGAAAAATTGCGTTCAAATCATTTCTACAATAATTGAGGGGATTTGCGTTATTACCAAAGAAATAAAGAAATATAATAAATGTGATGATATTTTACCTTTTCTGTAAATTAAACCTAGTTCTTCTTCTAATAACTTCAATTTTTCTTTAAAAATATTTCATCATTTAAGAATTTCTCTTTAAGGCAACTTGTTCCACAGGTAATTAACAATCTCAAATTATCAAGAAAAAATGCACACAAATAATAAAAAACGTTATAGAAAAACGTGAAACAAAGAAACTAATTATAAATTTAAAAAGTCAGAAATTTTCAATTTTAATTGATGAAAGCACAATTATCTGTAATGATAAATTGCTTTGTATCTTAATAAAGTATATATCATTAGAGACTAAAAAATATATAACTTAATTATTAGAATTAATTCCTTTAGATGCAACAGATTATACTGCAGATAAATTATATTCTGCATTTGGAAATTGTTTATAAAGTAAAGGAATGCCTTTATCAAACATAATAGGAATGACATATGATAATGCTTCAGTGATAATAGATGTTCGAAATTCTTTTGCAACTAGATTAAAAAAAGAGGTACCGACCCTCGTTGTTAAATTATATTTGCATTCCTCAGCTCTTATTGCGAGCAAAGCTTGTTTGAAATTGCCGGATGCATGTGAAAATGTTTTATACGCAGTTGTATATATTTCTCGACAAGTGCAAAAAGAGTGGCTATTCTGTAAATTTTAGAACTTTTTTGAAGTCGAATCACGAAAAATCTTGAAATTATGAGGTACAAAATGTCTTGCAGAAGCGTGTTACTAGACTTCTCGATAACTGGGAAGTTTTGAAATTTTACTTCCTGGAAACAATTGAAAATAAAAATAACTCGGCAATAACTATTTTTAATACTTTAAATAATAATAAAATTAGAGCTTATATGTTATTTTTAAAATACCTTGAAATCTTTTAATGAATTTATATTAATACATTGTTTCAAGGAAGACAAATTTTAATTCACAAATTAGCTGAAACTAGTGAGCATTTGATAAAGCAATTTCTTGCTGCCTACAGCATTACAAAACATTTCTATGGAAATTATTATTCTCAAAATTTTTTATCTTTACATTAAATTTATTTGGTCCAAAATGTGAATCTTTGTTACAATCAGAATCATTAGAATTTGTAATGAAAGTAAACCACCTGCTTATTTTTTTATGTAACTGAAGGATTAGATTAGAAGAATGATTAGAAGGAATGATACAATGATTGCCTTATAATGATCACATTTTTTTCGAGAATTATTTTTAGATCTTGCTGTAACTTTGCAAGAAGAAAGTAGATTCACCTTTCCAGAAATACAACAAGACATTTTCAAATTTTTGATATTACGACCTTAGCCTATGAATAGAGAATGCCTATTATTTGATGACGCGAATAAAACTCTTTTGGCTAATTTAAAAATTGATGAAATGTGAAAGAATATTTTTCAAAAAAAGAAACTCAATAAAGAATCGCTTTTTCCAAATTTAGAGAATTTAGTAAATGCAATTATGTCACTTTCACACTCTAATGCTGAAGCAGAGAGAATTTTTTCTATTGTTACAGATGTGAAGAATAAAAAGAGGAATCGGATATATATAACCAGTTTAGACACAGTATGTAAAATACAATCGAGTTTCCAAACTAATAACAATGATTGTCACACTTTCCAAATAGAATAGATTCTACACATTTAGAACTGCACAATTATAAGAATTTATTTTCTCCTAATTCTTACACCAGTCAACATAAAGAATAATAGAACATTTAAAAATTTATGCATGTTTTTATTATAACTTTCATTTGTATTGTTAGTATAATTTAACATCACTTTTTATTATATCATTAATATTTACATATAGTAATATAACAACATTTCTAGAAATCTTTTCTTTGTTTCCGTGACGCATGTATTTTACCATATATCATATTGTATTATTTAACATGCACTTCCTCTTTTATTCCAATATAACTAATAATATTCTTATATTATTGATTTTATTTTAATGCGACTATATTAATGCATTAATGCAGTGCAATAATTCTTGGACTTTTTTTCGCTTAGACATATTTCTTTCTTTTCTTTATTTTTTTTACGACACATATACATGCAAGTGTAATATTTAGATTTTATATTTGTTTTATATTTGAATGTTTATTTTCATGTTTTTTAAAATATTGTATTATTTATTATTAATTGCATCAGAATTTTTTTTTTGTTTGTGGAGGCAAACTTGTCATATGTGTTCATTATTGATCAATAAATTATTTTGTTTTAGTAACTTCCTGAAAATGCCTCCATTTCATCAAATTGTGACAATGTAAACATTTTCCTATATATAATAAATGTTATATTTTTTTTAATGAATTAATATATATAATATTTTGTAATTGTTTTATATTAAGAAAAAATATTATTTATAAATGTATTTCTTGTAATTATTTAAGTAAACTATAAATATATTATATTAATATTTACGTATATAAATATATTGTCCTAATATTTAAGTATTATATGTTCACATGTTTTATGTACAATGTTTTTGTTGGAATACTGTAAGGTTTTCTGCACTTTTCCTTGCAACGAATGTTGGAATTCATCTATAATAAAGCTGCAGACATAAAAAAATAAATATAATAATAATAATAAACAAATACATTTCTTTATTACCATTTGTATTAATTTATTTATTTGTTTAAAAGAACTTTCTTTTCTCTGTAATTCTTTTCATATTTCCTTCCTTGCTAAAGGCCTAACTATACTTCAGATCTTACCAAACATACATTACTGAGCAGCCATAATGTTTGCTTAGTACGCATGCGTCACTTTATTCCCATGACAGCGCATCACTGTACCGAGGATGTGTGATTAGAATTTGAATTCTACAAAAAGAATGTAGCCGCAAATACTACTACCTATTGTCTCTTCATACATGATTGAATACAACCCAATGTCCAATGTAGTGCGCAAGATTACGTAAATTATTAAACATTGCTAAAAGAAAAATGCTCTCCCCCTCTTTTCAATGTAAGAAATAAAAACCAAGATTTTTTATGATTGAGCACAGTCTCGAAAAGTCGTTCACTATGACCGTCCCAACGTTTGTGGATCTGTATTTATCGTTGGAAAAAAATTTGTCGTGAAGGAAGGCGACGTTGAGAAAAGAAGCTATTCTCTCTCATTACATGTTCCATGCCATGGAATTTCTTGACAAAATCCGAAAAGTATTGCATTTCCTGACTGAGTGTTTATCACCATGGATTGCAATGGGAAGATGGAAAAGAAATAACCATATCTTACATCCGTATTTAAACTTGCCCTAACAATGTAATAGATGGAAAAGATTGCAACGCAATCCAGTACTTCATCTACTCAATTGCTATTTATGTAAAGCAACATCAAAAGAATTTAATGATATCGATGAAATCCTATAAAAAGAAGTCAATGAAAATAATCTACAGTTTGGATGTCTACGTTACATGGATATGATTTTTTTAAGTATTGTTTGCATGTATTTTACAAACTGGACATACAAAAATGATAAACGCGCAATGCTGAAAAGAAGAAAAAAACAGAGACTCGAAAAAAATTATGCAAAAAGATTTCTGTTTACAATTAGAGTTTATCGTTGATCAAGCAAAGCCTGAATTTGGCAATATTAATGATGGAAATATTGCTCGGCGATTTTTCGAAAACTCAACTGTTTCTGTCTTTGTAACATAGATGATTTAATCAAAAGATTTCACATTATATTGCAGGCAATTTCGAGTGGAATAAAATTCATCTCATTAAATTTCAGGAATATACCTTAGAAACGCAAATAGCACGCAAATTCGTGGAGTTGATCCCTGATTTTATATGCCAACTACAGTGCACAAACTTTTAATTCATGGTATAGAAATAATAGCTTCCTCTCTATTATTGGACAAATGTCTAAAGAAGAAATCTTACAATAAATACATTAAAAAGACTCGAGAAGACTTTTCGCGAAAATGTGCGAAAACCATGGAAGATGTATTTTTACGGGTGGCATCAGATCCATTTATTTCAAACTTACGGAAAAAACAAACCATAAAAGAAATTAAAATCACCAGAAACAGTACAATTATTAATTCCGTCAACTATTGAGATGAAGTGATGAAAGCTGTAACATTTTAGAATCAACTGACTATGACACAGATGATTCAACAGACGATAAATAATTAATTTACATGTTTCAAATGTTTATTTCATAATTGTCATTATTAACATTCATTTTAATAATTTACATCAGGTAACAATTTATATAGAGACAATAATATTTGTTTTAGATTAATATTAACTTCAATTTTAAAAGAAAACTTATTCTTCTTTTTAGAATTTATACTAAAGATGGTCAGAAATGACCGAAACTTGTTATTGAATTCATCAGATATTATTAAAAACAAGAAGTTGTCTTGGTTTTTGATATTTATCAAATTATATTTTAATAAGTGCAGAATTATTTCTTACTTTTTATTTTTATTTTAATTCTTATATTAATAAGTTCCTAGATCTTTAATTTTTAATAAGTAATTAAAAATGTACCATCACAAATTTCTGTTTAAATATTATTTTTCATCATAATTTTCTGTTTAAATATTATAATATTTATTACATTCTTAACTCTATTTATTTTCTTCATTTTTATTTCGAATTTAATTAATGATTATTTAAAAAAAAACAGGATATTTAATATAAATTTTAGTTTAAATTAAAGATTTTTTTCTACATACATCGATCATATTGGATCTGTTTTGTTTTTTAATTTTAACCTCGAATTCATAATCAGCGACCTCAAAAACCTTAACCTAAATATCAAATTTCGTAAAAATCACTAAATACAAATTGAAAAACGTTTTTATATTTTGGTCAACTTTTCGGGATTTAGAAGCACTATGCAACGGTCGCTTGCTGAAACTGCTTGATGGTCATTCAAGGTCATAAAAAATAAAATGACCTTGACAAAATGAGTCAA
>NW_012130071.1:2507451-2519528 GCF_000143395.1 Atta cephalotes
TTTTTATAACGCACTTTGCAAAGCGTGATGGATTACTGCTACAAACTTTCGAAAGTTGTTTGATGTGATGACCTTTATAATGTTTGGGAGAGTCATCGGAGGTGAATTGTTAATTTTAATTTTAATATCTTCTTAATAAGCAACAGTCGCCTACATAAACTGCCCGATAATTACTTAGAGTCATGACTTTAATCATATATATCAGGCGTCGGAGTTGAATTCTCTATTACATTTTTAATAATTTTTTAACATGCAATGAATGACTATTAACTTTCGAACTTCGACTTTCGAAGTTTGTAGGAAATGTAACAGAAAAACAAGTATTATGCCGCAAGTCTATGTTAAGTATAAATTACAGTTTAAAAAAGGAATAAAAGATAGGAATAAATGAGTAGAAGTTACCGAAAGTAATTCTAACTGTGACTTATGTCTGTATTCTTCTCATACTTAGTCCTTATGTTTCCTTTAAATTTAATTTCATATCGCTTTACGAATTATTTTATTAGTCATTATATTTACTCATTATATTTAAAACTCTGATAAACAGATAAAGAAAACCAAGATCACTCAAATTTTGAAGAGTGTCTCAGCTCGATTAAGGCTTCGGAAATATTCTTCGGAATAACTGATATGTATAGAGAGAACGCGTTGTATAGCCGCGTGTGTACAAACATATTAAGAATTTTAACCATATATGTGAAAATCAAATACAATAAAGAGAGCCAAAATCGATCAAATTCTGGATGTTGTAAATAATAAATTATATATTTTTTTATTAAATCAATCTATTCCAGATATAATTGCGAGCCGATAATTTTCGATTTCAACACAATCATTCTAAAACGCTAATAATTCCTCCTAAATTAAATTAAAAAGGAAGAAAGAAAGAAAGAAAATAACAAATTTATTGCGAAAAATAAATTGATTTAATAAAAAAAATATATAATGTATTATTTGTAATATCCAAAATTTAACCGATCTTGGGTTTCTTTATCATATTTGTATTCACATATACGATCGTGCTTAAAATTTTTAATATGTCTGATAAACAAACTATCCAAAGTTTAAATTTGTACAGTTAAGAATTTTTTCATGATTTTTCTTATTTCAAAATTGAAAAGAAATACAAATGTATTTGCATAAAAAATGCAGGGGTAAAGTAAAGTAACGCCGTAAATGTTATCGTCAGTCGTTTATAAAACGACTTGATTACGATGTTATAGTTTTTTATAATTGCAACGATTATTGACTGCACTAATTTTGTGCTAAGCTTGGAAAAGTAACTTTGAAAGATAATATTTTATCATTACTTTTACTTACTGAAAAGGTTATATTTGTAATGAGTAACGCATAACAAGTAAATGAGTAACGAAAAGTTACTCATTTACAAATAATGAGTTACTATTTTCAGTAACGAGTGACCGTTACAACTCGTTGTAAATAATGATGTGACCTAATTGAGAGACCTTCCAACTCTCCTTACAATTAAAAATCTTCGTAAAAAATATACTAAAGTAATATATATATATATATATATATATATATATATATATATATTCTTATATAAGAAAATAGTTAAAAATTACGAAAGTCATGATATTACGTATATAAATTTTATTAGTATATAAATTTATCTTTTTGAAAGAGATAAAAAAGGCAAATATATGTTCCACGAGAAAGATTTTACTAGATTATAAAATGAATTTATTATTAATATATTTATATATAAAGGAAATATTAAACATTATAAAATACGTGATATCAGCCTTTTAAAAATACCATCATCCTTTTAAAAAAGAGTAGAAAAAAGCATTAAGAGTGCGTATTCTTCGGAAAAAAATATGTACTAAATTGATTAATTCATATACTGTTTATAAGAAGACATTAAACACTACAAAATGCATGAGATATCAGTATACTATCTTGATCAAAAAGTTCCTGGAATTCATTCATTATTTTTTGTGCCCTTCAAAGTACTATTCCCCATCGACTGCAACGCACTTATGCCAGCACTTGATCCAGCTCTCGAAACATTTTTGGAACTCTATTGTCGGTATAGCCATCAGAGTCGTCTTCGATTTTTTCCTCCTTTCGGCTGTTATAACGCGTTCCCCGTAATGGTTTTTTTCATACCACTCATAAACGGCTGTTTTCTTTAGAGTATCACTGCTGAAACAGTTTCCCAACATTTCCAAGGTTTTCACACCATTGAATCCATTTTTAACGCAAAATTTAATACAAACTCGTTGTTGCAAATTCAACTCCATTTTTAAAACTGTAAAAAATCGAAAAATACGTGCAGAGATAGATGTACTCAAGACGGCGTAACTTTTACAAATGTCAAGCTATGGTGATAAAATTTGGAATGTTAATGATAGATGTGGCAACCTAATAAAAAAAACAGAACTCAAATCAGCTGATTCAGAGCATCACCTGGTGATAATTCCGGGAACTTTTTGATCAAAGTACACTTACCTTTTCAAAATAAAGGTAAAAGAGTGAGTTGTGAGTATGTGCTCTACAAAAAACAATTTTATTGACTTAAAATACATGATAAAATCTATGTGATACGTATTTTTGCATTATTAAAGATCCATAAATAAAAATTCTACTTAATTTGAATAATACGTATCAGACGTATAAAAGATGTAATATCAATAATGAGCGCTAAATTTGCCACTAAGTTAAAAGCCCATAAATAAAAATTGTACTTAATTTGAACGGTGAGCATCAGGTACATAAAAGATTTGATATCAATAATTGGTGCTACATTATAATCTTTAAAAATTATTACCTCGCTCTCCAAATCATATATGAACAAAACTGTAGTGTAAAATTAAAAAATGAAATACAAATTACGTTATCTTTTCAAGAGTTATCACAGAGAATTAAGGACGTAACAGAACAAAATTAAAAAATTTAAATAAAAAATTTTCATGTAAAAACACTTGGCGCTCCTAGACCTAAAAATTTATCCAAATTTTCTGCAAATTATGAATAAATGAATTCTATTGTTCAACATATTTGCTGTTTTTCTATTTACTGATAACGGTCGATATAATTTGTTCATACAGGAATTGTGATACCTAGCGTCTGCCACTAAATCAGAGATTGATTGTATGATCAATGATAGCATTTCCTTAATCGTCATTACGTTTACTAGCTAATTTCAAAATATTGTCTTTCATAGCTAACTTATGTAACCTTAACTTATCGTTTATATATCGTTTTTTATATGCATTCATGAATGACAACATATTTCAAATTTTTCAAGAAATTAATTTTACATCATTTCTTTTCACTCTTGACAATCTGAAAATTTCCAAACCTTTCTCTTTTACTACAACTCTATCTTTATCATCCACAATTTCTTCACAGATAAAACAATTCACATTAGATGTTATGATAAAATAACGAACAATACTACCACTAAACAGCCATCTGCAATATTCGGCACGGTCGAGGCCATAGACTTATAATGTAAAGACGGAGCACAGAGGTATCGGAACACGGAAGTAAAGCCAATATAATCATACCCAGTAGCGACACTGAATTTTTTTGCAGTTTTTCTGCAATTTTTAGAGCGCATGTGTCGGTTTGTACACTTAGGAATATGGCGAACGTGTTAAGAGCTTAACAGAAATTCAAATTTAAGAATCTATCATAACTCTACACTTCACAACATGAATCAGACATAAGAACATCAAAGGTGCCAATATTCAGTGTCACTACAAGTATGAATACACTGCGGTAAAGCTTTGGGAACATGATGAACAGCCAATCGTATTGTAAGTCATACTTAAGTATGAACGTTGTTTATTTGTATATATATATTTTATAGGCTAAGCCGGTCGAGGCAGATGTACATATACTAATGTGAAGAGTCTATTTTAGGATAAAATAACGAATCCGTTAGGATAAAAAAACCTAAAAGTGTGTGTGGTGGTCAGATTTACTACCTGATTACCTAAGAAATATCTATACTTTTGAAACACCTATACTTGTATAATATATAGCAACATAGAAAACATAGAAAAAAGTATTTTTAATATTATTGAAAAATTTACGTTACTTTGATGGAGGTTCTATTAGATAAATTTTCACGAGCTGCTCAAATCGACTGTTTCAACGACAAAAAGGATCATGTCAAAATTGACGAATGATATTCTCGTTGAAAACGGAATTATATTATTTAACGGAATTATTTTAAGTCAATAAAATTATTTTTTGCAGAGCACGTATAGCAGCGTTTTTTTACCTTCTTTTGAAAAAATAAATGTATACTGTATCTCATGCATTTCGTAGTGTTTAACGTCTTCTTATAAATAGTATCTGAATTAAGTATATTTAGTATACATTTTTTTCCGAAGAACGGAAGAATACGCACTCTTAGCGCCTTTTTCTAAGAGAGTTGATTTTGTATTATATTAATAACTATATGAACATAAGTAAATCTCAACCAAACACAATTTTTGTTCGTGTATGTCAAGTAATTGCCCGTATGTGTATGTGTAAAAATGTATGGTAAGAAGCATAACAGAATCTTTTTTATGATTAATCAAATGAAATCGAATAAAAAATCGTGTACCGTTATAATTTTCATAGTAAATAATAATTAATTTGTTTAATTCGCTGTCTGTCAAAGAATATTATATCTTAAATACTCCGTAGATGTACATATATGTTTATTGTAATTATGCACATATAAATATTTGAATATTAGTCATCAGTATTACTATATTTTATTAATACATATATTTCGGTTATGTGCCAGTCACCGATAATCCGCACATCGTTGTGAACAAGTTATTTAAAACGCACGCGAAAAGGAAATTTTGTTTTACACATATATCAGCTATAAATCATAATAGCTGATACATGTGTAAAACAAAATTTAATTCAATATTAAACAATTTTTTTTTATTTCAAGGATATTCCTAAAAGAATATAAGATGTATCAATACAAAGAAAATTACAAAAAAAACAAGAACAAGAACTAAATCTAAACATCTTGGAAGAAATCAGAAACTAAAAATTCATTAAAATGAAAAGGTCAAGCCATGTTCAAAAACAGATCTTCAAAAATGTAAATCTTTCAAAATTTAAATGATTATCTAAAAATATATATTACCGTGAAAAATAACTGATATATTATTCAAGGTTGCAATTTAAAGTGAACATATATAAAGCGTATTCTCAAAAATGTAAATCTTTAAAAATTTAAATGTTTATCTGTTTGAGATTTTCACATAAAAAAATCATCATGCTGCATCGTCTCACGCATGATGGACAGCGAAAATTTCTTTTTTTAATCAATTTAGAAAACGTTAAATTATGTGTATAAAATGAGTATTCAAAATCTTCTCTAGCTCGACCTTCTATCTTTTTGTTATTTTCAATAGGTAAATTCATTTTGTACATACTTCACATAACAGCAATTCATCGAATTTTCTAGAAAATGCGATCGCGCGCGCGAGCGCATCGTTTAAACGGAGATATCACACGCGACCGCCAATCCTACTCACGGATTTCCTGTTCGCGCATAATTATTATGCCGCAAATTGAAAAAGAGAATCAGAACCGCCAATCAACCTCATTGCTCAAATGCACCTTAAAATAATAACTGTTGGCAAATATCTATTGCCTACTTTTAAAAAGAAGCCTCGTGGAGGTAATATATACGCCGATCGCCGCTGCTCCCGCTCTCTTAATTCTTAGAATTCGTTTAATTGTCTATAGCAGAGAAAACCGCCGAAAAAAATCGCCGCGATTTTTTTCTTTAATGGAATAACTTGATTATGAAAGGGATAGTTTAAGTAAAACACCATGTAATTTTCAATTTTGTGTGAAGTGTATGTTACTTGTAGGAATAAATTGAGTCTTGTTTGTGAAAAAGAAAGAAGTAAAGTGTATTTAAATTCTTGCGTGTTGCGTCATCCTTGTGCTGTCCTCGCGCCTCACTCGCTTTCGTAGTGCATTCTCATACATTATCTGATAGTATACAAGTACTGATGTATTATTAAAGGTACCAGTTAAAAGTGAACAATATATCAAGTATTTTCAAAAATTTAAACTTTTAAAAATTTAAATGATTATTTAATAATATATTACCATGACAAGTAATAGATATATTATCAAAAGTGCCGGTTCAAAATGAACATACATATAAAGTGTATCCTCAAAAATTTAAACCTTTAAAAATTTAAATGATTATCTGATGATATATTACAAGTAATATATGACAAATAACTGATATATTATGATATATTATTGAAGATGCCAGTTCAAAGAACATAAGTGTATATATTATCTAAATTTAATATAATATATTATCATGAAAAGTAACTCATATGTTATTGAAGATGCGAGTTCAAAATGAATATACATACATACAAGTAAAACAGATTACAATTTCATTCTATACGGTTAAAAGTTTATTGATTATTTGACGTAATGTATATTCATTTTGTTATAGAGTTTTTGAAAATACCATTCTAATGTAATACTTTTCGTATTTGAGGAGAGGGAGAGAAAGGGTAATAGATATTTATTGGCATCGTTTAATATTAGCATACATGTAAAGCATATATGTAAAGAACACCAATAATCAGTCAAAATTAGATGTTATGAATACAATATAAATTATTAATTTTTTTTTTAATTTAATTATCTTAGACTGTGACTGTGCGTCGAAACTTTCAGACATTAACCACAATCGATCTGAGATGTTAAATGATACGATGAGACATACGATGAAACATTCGGCCATTCCCAGACACAGTAACGTTTTAAAAATATATTTAAAACGTAGATTTTAGATATATTAAAAACATCCAGATTAGATCCATGGATATTTAAAAAATGTTTTAAAGACGTCCAGTGTTACCATTTTAGATTTCTTAAAAACATCCATTTTAGATCGCAATGGACTAAAACAACTGGACTAAATTGATATATTAAACAAATTTTAGACCACAATCAAAACAAAATGATTCTTATATGAATATTATTATTGATTAATATCTTATTCAAGAATACACATCATAAAATTATGATAAAAAAAAAACATTTTTCCCTGAATTCAGGAACTAACAATTTCATAGTGCTTTAAAACGGTCATTCACCCAGTTACATATCGCCATTCATTATTCTTGATTTCTGAAATCGTATGGAAATCGCTGCACTTCGATGATCCACGAATACTTACATAATCATGGATGTATAATTATGATACATCTATTCAATATGGATCTGATAGAAATTTATGCAGTTCAACTGAACATTCAGTTACTGTCTAATGTTTAATCTTATAACGATCTTAATATTATAACGACTTAATGTTATAACTATTTTCAGATTAGGAAATACGCTGTATTTTCATGTATACCCCGTCTCCACAGTCTCTTTCCTGTCGATAATAATATGATACCATATTGATACGGTACGAGTTATGTATCATAATGTATCGTAATGTAATAACCTAAGCAGTATGCAATATAGACTTTCGTGTCGTTGAAAATTTTCAACATAACAGATGTCCTAGAGGCGTCCATGGGGCGTTCAAAAGACATTCATACATACTAACAAAAGCGAAACTCCTCATGCGATCTTAAAAAATTTTTCACTTGTCAAGTCAGAGAAAACAACGTTGCGAGTAGATTTAGAAAATTTTTTGCATGAGATGAACATTTTTAAAATGTCCAAATGTGAACATATTTTGTACGTTGCGTTTTTAAAATATTCGTACTAAGTCCATGGATGTTCGGATTAAATAAAAATCAGATTTAAACTTCCAATGGACGTTGTGTGCTGTTGCAGCCGGAAGCCTAGAACTGTCTGAATGCTCCGGAATCCACAGGAGAAAGCGCTTGTACTAAGCAGAAGAACAAGGTAGAGGGAAAAATTGATGTTAAAAGACTATATAGTTTAATATGTTATATTTAGTTTTCTATTGGTCAGAATGGGCGACGATACCCATGTAGAATTTATATAAATTGCGTTAATAGAGATACTTATAGTTTCTTGTTATTATGAATATTTTATTATTTTGTATTTGTATATTTTATATTTTAAGTAGCGTAGTCGCATGTAATAGCAAGCGAGATTCTAATCTCACTAACCATGAGATAAACAGTATTATCAGGTAAATAATGTATGTTTATTGATGTAAGAGGGGTACCAGGAGCGTAGCGAGGACTATGGGGACCGAAAAAGATGTAAATGTGCAGATAACCTGAAAACCGATTGTAGACGAACGGAGGATTCGATCGGGGATCCGCCATAAATCTTCAGGGAGAATCGTGGGAGATAACAGAGCCAGATTTCGGATTTTCTCACGTTCGATACCGAGAACATTGTTTCGGATAAAAGGGAGCGCAGGAGGTTCCATTTTTTTGGGAAATTCCATCGTAATATCCCAAGGTGAAGACTACCTTGGGAGCTGGATTCTTGCGAAAATTCCTGCGTCATATATTGGAAGCGCTGTTTCGCATATAAAAAGGTGTGACATTACGAAAGTGCCACCGTAGTAATTCAGGACAAGCAATATCCGAAGCTATAACGGAGGCCGATTCCGAAAAATCTTACATCGTAGACCGGAAACACATTTTCACATAAAGGAAAGGGCGTAAGCGCAAAATCTCCAATGCAGAGCTTCATAAGGGGAGTTGCTTAAAGAAATAACGGAGGGTTTTTTTTCTTTGAAAAGTTTTTCTCTCTGATATCCGGTGCACCAAGTATTCACATAGGTGAATCACCAACACGGATATCCCAAGGAATAGGATAAGAGCGATATACTCACTTAGATTCGTGTGACCATAGTCTAGCTGAGAACAGATCTGTGGAACGTATCTAAAATAAAAAGGATACGTAAGTTAAATGTAAAAATGTTGATGTGTGGCGAAGTAAGCGCATCGAGCGCTGAAAGTGGAACGTTCAGAGCATGGACTCCAAATGGGAAGCGCGCGACTAGTAGCGAAGCAGCGAATGAGAAGTCTCCGTCTGAACATACAGGGAGTTTCCGCCGGAACGTAGAAGAATACGGAAGTCTTCGTCCCGTTTCGGGACAGAAATCCGACCGTAGAACTGTAAGGAGGAATTACTTCTCGATATTTGGCAATGTACGCCGAAATAGTATCGTAAAGCCGTCGGTGCGAAACGCGAGAAAATAAGCGCGAAACGTGGAAAAACGTCATAACTCGATATCGTGAAACCGTATGCGAGACCGGATGCGAAGGTTATTATGAGACGAAAAAGGAGAGCAAATCGCGACTCTCATTGCAGAGAGCACCGCGAACATATTTGTAAATATTTGGACTGTGCGCGACTAATGATGTTATAATATAAAATTGTTGTGTTGAATATAAAACCGAGTAACATTATTATCAATAATAATAATAATACAATACTTTCCCATAACGTGAATGCGACGAGAGAACCAGCAGCTAAAGGACAACGGCAGGCGCTGAATGGCAGAAGGCGTGAGGTGAAGCGAGCATGGTAAGGGACCGATTTCCATGCTAATGGAGACAGATTCGAATACAATGTCTGGGTTCCTATATATGAAATAAACCTCCCTAAATTAATTTAGTAAAGAACTTATTGCGAAAAATATTATCTCAGCCAAGATTCGAACTTGGGACTGCTCAACTTCCCTTCTTTTTTTTAATATTAAATTGATTAACAATTTAATTATTGTAACATCATTCACTATTTTTGTTCAACTTAGAGCTGTGTTTAAGACTGAAAAATATTTATAATGCACAGTATACTGAACTTGAAAATGTATGTAAAAATTACACAAAAATATTAACACGAAGATCGAGCAACGAAAAGCTTATCGTTTATAAACACTTACTTTAAAATTCATACAAGAAGGCTCCGCAAATTTCATTGCAGCAATTAACTTCTGAAAAAAAAAAGTTTACGTAATTGCGAGTTCAATATTATAGGTATCGCATTGTCTGCAAAAGGAATAATATCTTATAAATTGAAAACATTAGAATAATAAGAAAAAAATATTTCACTGATTACATTTACTTCGTAAGACCATTTTTTTCGAAAATTGATTTCTGCAATAGAGAAAAGAAATTTAATATAACATGAAATATAAAAACATGAAATATAAATTCATCATATAATAATAACTTGCGAAATTGCGCCTAATGTAATTAAGAAAATTATGCTTTTTAAATTATGTCTAATTATATTGGATTGTTTTTGGCAACATTAAAGTTTGTTATACATGAACTATATCGAGCATTTTGAAAAAATGTAATTGTTTTGGATAATCCAATCGATCGTGCTATCAAGCATCTCCTAATTCGATATTATCGATATCACTTTTATTTACATTGGGAGTAACTTTCATTCTGAAAACAAATACATTATTATTAATTAAAGTAGCCATAAATTATACACTACTGAACAAAATTAAAGGATCGCTTAAATCAGTGCTAAAAGAGATCAAATTCAAAGTTACGGTATTTTTACGTATTTTCATGTATTGCCGCAAAGCGACAATTTTTAAACAATAATAAACGAATTCTTTAGGACCGTCGACGTAAAACACAATTAATAATGAGGAATAAAGGCCTAATGACGAAATGAAGAAATTGGCAGCGTTTCGTTAGTCACTGTCAGTAAATGGCAGTATTGCACATACCGTTCTAATATATTATATATCGCAGTAAACTTATAATATATTTTTGCGTAATATGACATCATAAAATTTGCATCACTTCTTACTTCTATTATTGCGGCTGGCGGGGTCAGACAATTGCAATAAAAAGGCGAAATGATTGAAAAATTATCACCAATGAAATGGAAAATCAGGAAAAAATATGTTTTTTAGATGTCGAAACGAATAAAAGTTACGATATATTAGTGAATAAATGCAGAAAAAGTACACAAAAATATGAATATAATTAATAATTTCAAATTTTATCAAAATTTAAAAAATTATACATTTTTACACAGTCCCACCAAGTACTACTAAATCCGTTTCGTTATGCAAAGTTGTAACGTCATAAAAGTACTATTAGTAATTTCGAAACGCTTCTGCAGTACTACTTTATGACGTCACATTGTCAGTACTGACAGTGAATAACGAAACGCAGCCATTATCTCGACGCACAGTTTAATGACTAAATGACGGAGGCCGAAAAGTTCCGCCAGAAAGAAGTCGCGTTTCTCCCAAATATCTAGTAGTCCTCCCGATCCCACTGTCTCTCTGCACGTATCATCTGTCTATTGAAGATATTAACAAATCCTCTTAGCTTGTTGTTGCGATGTGTCTCCTGAAAAAAGTATTATACAAAATAAATTAGAAAAAGATAATTAGAAAATATCCTATAATTTGTAATTTAAAATTTATACTGAACTTATCAGAGGAATTACCAGAACTCCCATCTCGTTTAATAATTAGCCGTACAACTCTCTGATTGTCGACCATAATGTAATAGAAAAAGATAAATAAAAGAAACATTAGAAGCATAAATTAACTAAAGAAAAAAAAGATACAAATAAAAAGAAAAATCTATTTACCTCAACGAAATACTCGTAGTGGATCTCCAAAAGCTCTCTGAGATTGCTCATTATTGTGTGAGAGGAAATTGTTCGCTAAAACTTTAAAAAAAAATCACATTAATGTATATAACTGTCACTATGTTCCATTATCGTCCAATCACTTAATTTTGTAAGCGGTAAAATACTTTTGCCCATTGGGAAAAAATCGCTTACTCACTACACTGCTTTTCGTGCTGATGTCCATTGAAAATATCGCTATCACGTGTAATTCTAAGACGCGATGATGGAGAATCTTATCTTATCTATGCTTGACATCAACCGCATCGACGAGTCGAGTTAATCGCTCGAACTAACGTTCGAGCTACACGTTTCATCATGTCTTTTTACGTATTTCCTTTGTCACGAGTTTATATATTTATATACATTCATACATACGTACGTCACGAGTTTATACATACGTTTATACATATATTACAAAGGAAGGGAAAAGAAATACACAATAAATATTATACATTAATGTTATTTTTATTTTTTAAAAAAATTCTTTTACA
>NW_012130071.1:2519548-2532369 GCF_000143395.1 Atta cephalotes
ATCCATTATTTTTGCATGAAATTGAATGGAAAAATAATGGATTTCTTTTTACTACACCTAATATTTTCAATACATTTTATAACGCGCAATTCTTAACATGTTGTCCGCATCGTATATTAGCAACATCTAGATTAAATATAGATTCCATGTCTTCGTAAACTGCATCCAAAGTTTCGATGTACATGCGTTCTCGCTCATCGTCCAGAAGAAAGTCCACAGTCATGTTCGTTTCTCGCGTCCCTTGATGTACACGACAGCATTATCTTCAAATATAGTCGTAATCAGACGTTTCGCTATACGGTTTTGTTTCGGGACCATCCCGTCCTCCCATTGCAATTCATGGAGATAAACAATCAACCAGGAAGCGCAAGACCTGTCGGATCTTGTCAAAAATTTCTATGGCACGAGACTCGTAAAAATATAATGCATGACAACGGTCTCCTCTTTCAGCATCGCCTCTTTCTTCATGATAAATTTCTTGTTAACGGTGAATCCTTGCAGATGAACATTGGCACAGTTGTCGAGAAGAAAATTGCGATGTATCGTAGATTATATCATGTTGAAGGTGCATTTAGATGATTTTGCGCACAACGTTGGTCAATGAATTATATTGAGCTATCGTATATGATGAAATAATAGGCTGTTGTATTTGCGGGCACATTCTCCTTGCAGTCAAATTCTATGCGTACGTCCACAGTGGCACTCTTGACGGATTCGTTTTGTCAGCGAGCAATCAATGATCACAAAAGGCCCTTTCTCAATAAATGAGAACACATTGAGTAGCGTTTCAAAGCAATCGATTCCATAATATACTCTACGAAAACGTGCGTACATATCAAATAGAACAGCGTATCTCTTTTTGCCAAAATCCAGATTTAAATCGTCATATGGATAAAACACTGAATTTAAATAAAGTTTCACGTTACTCAAATTATAATCGTCGGACACGCTAACATCTCGTGACATGATATTCTTTCGACCGGTCTGCAGAGCAAAGATAACATATAGAGATTTTTCAAACTGAGTCGCCGTTTTGATAACCTATAAATGTTTGGTCGTATTCTGTAAGAGGATCGTACAGATTCCATGAGCGAAAATTAATGCTCGGACCTAACCGCTTTCCAATGCTCGCAGCATTGATAATTTATTGAGCTTGTTTAATGCATACGTGAGGCATTCACCACTGTACTTTAAATAATTCAACTTCAGATTCTGTCACAGGATTTCCAACCAAGCAATTGTAATCGTTGCACGCTCGTATCAAAATCAATTCGTGGCAGAAGTTGAGCTTTTGCGAAGATTACAAATCGATCAGGCCTTTGTAATCTTTGCAAAAGCCCAATAGCATGCTGAGCGGCACGCAAAAATTAAAATATCCTTTCTCCATGCCGGATCTAGAATTCCATCCAGCGTTCAGCGCAATCAAAGTTTTATCGTACGTCATTGACACGTAATTCTTGAGCGTGCTAGTTATGCTCACCTTTCGGTCGATCTTCACACCGTTGAGTTCTTATCGAATTTCATCAAACACGAATACCACGCAATTATTTACAAGCATCTGATCGTTTTTCTTTTTCACCGTCAATATTCTTTCGACGTAAAGAAAATTTTCGCACGGTAACATGTACAAATCTTGTTGCTATATGATATTCTTATCTCGTCGCTGTACCCGAATGTTATATTAGCGAACAGGTTGTACGTGTGAGTCTCAATCTTGCGATGCGATTGTCAAGAAAGATCGGCTCACCGATAATATTCAAGATAGCAATCATCTCAAAATGGTTGCGCACCGCGAATCCCAAAGATTGTAAAAATTTAACGTTCGATGCACTGAGATTCTTCTTGCTAATGCAGTTGGATGAGCGAATGTTATCGAGCGATGATGTTATCGACCTTGTAAAGAATGCGTTATCTCTGTGCGCTCCGCTCCGTTCAATGTGAGTATCTCACGCTCACGTTATCGCACATGCAATCTGACGGTCTCCTCTCCATAAAGGTCGACGACGCGTATCGTTAGATTCGTAATGCTCCATGCGGTGATCGGTAGCTAAATGATCTACGCCGGCCTCTCCGATATCTTATATCCTGGCAGCATGCTCGGTGAAAATTCGTGTATCGTGTGCGCGTTTTGCCATTACTGTACGCGCCCGCGGTCACGTTACACTCTATGCGGATAACGTTTACGTTCATTATGTTGATCGACATGTCCGATTCGTGCCATCTTTGGAGCCGCAATATACACTTCGACAAGAATCCCAGCAGCGATTCAATGTTTACGCTCAATTACAAGTGGGTTGACGAGCTGCCGCGTCTCGTGTCAAATTACAACGCACGCAAGCATCGGCATACGATCTGCCGATGAAAGATAACTCCCGCGATCGCTGAAAGGCTCTTGGATACAGTATACAGCGCGATAAAGATCACTGCAAAATTCAAAGTAGGCGATTCGGTACACGTGAGCAAGTACAAGACGATTTTTGAGAAGGGTTACACGCCAAATTGAACCACCGAGTTGATTAACAATCGTTAAGATGCAGCGTACCAATTCGTAACCTATTTACTCGAGGATTATCGCGAAAAATCCATCGCTAGAACGTTTTATGAGCACGAGTTGCATCGCGCTACTCATCCAGATGTGTATCTCGTGGAGAAAGTACTGCGCAGGAAAAGAGATGTACAAAGTACGTCAAATGACTGGGATTCAATGGATCGCACAATTCATGGATACACAAAAACAATTTCATTTGATAAAATTTTGATTGTGTATTTTTTTTCTATATATAAAAAAATATATATCAATATAAACATATTTTTTTTATTACTTTCATCATCTTCATTTTGAAGTATACAAAATATATAATTATTTATTTATTGTTTCATATATAACACCTTATGTATCGAGCAATACATAGTAATGCAAAATAATAATAATATTATATAAATGTAAAAAACATACGTAAAATGTAAATTAAAATAATAGTAATATGCATAAATGAGAAAAAAATATGGGATACATAAAATGTAAATTGAAATATTAGTAGTATATAATACTTATAAAAATGTTAAAAACATACGATATGTATTATATGAAAGTATAATGATCGTAATACATAATAAATACTATTACATAAAACATACTAATAATACTTGTATAAATGTAAAAAAAAGTGTAAATTACAATAAGTAAGTATAATTACAAAATAGTAACATATATTAAGGTATCCACCAATGCCCCCATAACATCTCCGTCGAGTCCAGTACAACATATCGTTTGTCATCATACGGACTCAGAGCGATTTTCGATTCGGATATCGTGTACACCTCGTGTACACGTGATTTAGATCGTATACATGATGACGGCGAGTCATTTCGATCTCTTCGTTCAAATACTGCATTATCGTTCGCGTCTACGACGTTATCTTTTATGCCTTTCGCCTTTTTAGTTTCTTCCTTGCCATCCACTCTCACCGCGTATATCTTCGCTCTGAGACCAACGAATTCGATCATTATCGCACAATTATTTTCCTTCATCAGACCGGGTACTTTTTTGTTCGCGAGAGACACCGTGTCCGTCGTATAATCGTGTCGAATCGCGTTTCAGTCTCGTAAACGTCTTCGCATTTTATATGGTAAATGAGACTGTTGATGTACATAATTTTATATTTGTCGCGAAATAGTGGTAACATATACTCGTGATGAAATTTGTACAAGCAGACTTTCGATATGTCGAGTATAGACATACCCACATAAATCGGCTTATTGAACTTCACGAGTTTGCACAGTTCTACAGCGATCAAATTTTTGGCAAAGACGCTACAGCGATGGAAATTCGGTTTTGCGATCACTGCCTCCGCGCCGTACCGATCGTCCCATTTTGTTACTAATTTTATATCGACGAGATTTCGAACATTTACATAGTTTTATCAAATATGTTGTTGTTCATTAATTTATATAAATTTTTCTCGAAATCGTTTTTTGCGCGAGTTCTGAAATTTGTATTGAGCTTAATGTATTCGCGAAGCCATGGAGATTGCGCGAATTGTAGTACCCGATGAATCTTTGTTACGCGAAGACCGTGACGAGTACATTGCTGCAAGTTTCAGTAGTGGATGATGTAACGCTGCTTATCATACAGCGTCTTATATCCTCGCACTTGCCGGACAGCTTATCGCGCGTCGGACAGAAAGGAAGATCAGTGTATAGGTCGTGTAAATACTGTGAATACTCAAGATCGAAAATGTAACGATGGGTGAATCCGGAGCGATCGCGCTCAAAGTTCACAACGTCTTCACACAGCGACTTCCATCGAAATTCGGCGTATGGCAATGATTGACACATCGCCCACCCATATTAACATCGTAGTACATCAAATACGACGACGGTTTCGAGTCGAACGCATATACTTGTTATTAGCCTGCGCGTATCTGCTTGAACAATGGCGCTCAATGAATATAATCATATCGATATCGGTGAGTAACTCAAATTTTACGCGCGTATATTTTAATATCGCGTCCCATGTGAAACCAGGCAATGTGTAGTAATGCGTGGGATCGAGACCGTAACTCGCGATGCAACTTTTGCGAAAATTTTCGAAAATGTCGGCTAATAACAAGACATTAGTTTTCAAATACAAATCACAGTACTTGCCGAACATTCGGAGAATCGCTTCTAGATGTTCGCGGCGTGAGCATAATCGCTCTCGGATATTGTATTGCCTGTCAACGAACTATAAAATAATTCGCGCGGTGGTAAGCGCGTGTCCTGCAATTTTTCGATGCAGTCAATCGTATTCGTACGGAAAAACACCTTTACGAGTCAGTTTCAAATTCTTCATCCGATAATGTTGAAAATTTGGAACATACGATTTTTAATTACTCTACTTAGAAACGCCAATTTATCGAGGCTACTGAGAAATTTAAATGAATCGATGAACCGTAATTTTATGCATTTTCGCGAGTCTGCTCTCTCGGCGGCCTTTAATATGTTTAGTGAACGAAATATATTTTTCTTTGGTTATCGGTAACACATCTACATGTCCTTCGTACGAAGTAGCAATTTTCTTAATTATAAAGTGTGCGTTGCAGCCCGATAAATTGTGAAAAACGATCGGAATATATAATGAATTTTTATAATTAAGATTGCAATTCGAATGCGTTAGATCACGGTATCGCCCAGTGAGATGGCAATGATCACGGACCCGCGTCTCGTCCGACGCGAACGGTTTCTCACAAATGTGACACCGCGTCGCGTTACGGTATATTAGGTGTACAACTTTGCTTCCGCTTTTCCTATAGATGGTTTTAGCAGTAAGTGAGGGTCAAAATAAATAGATCATAGACATCATACAATAAACTTGGGCATCTGTCAACATAACCCCATAGAAACATTAGTCGATTTGTGTCTGCATCATAAAGTTATTCTCGATTGAAAATGTCAGTTTACGAGCCAAATTCTTGTCATTTGCGGGAGGTTTTAATTTTTTGCTTCAATATGAAAAAATCTGCGGCTGAGGCTCATCAGAATGCTCTCAAATACTTATGGTGAGGCCGCTATTAGTGAAAGAACGTGTCGTAAGTGGTTTCAACGCTTCAAGAACGGTAATTTTGACGTCGAAGACCGGCATAGCGATGGAAGAGAGAAGATTTTCGAAGATGCAGAATTGGAGGCATTACTTGAGCAAGACTCGTGTCAAAATCAAGAAGAATTGGCATGATCATTGGGAGTGACTCAACAAACCATTTCAAAACGCCTCAAAGCCATGGGAATGATTCAGAAGCAAGGAAATTGGGTGCCGTATAAATTGAAGCCGAGAGATGTTGAACGGCGTTTGTTTGCTTGTGAACAGCTGCTTGAAAGGCAAAGACGGAAGGAATTTCTGCATCGCATTGTGGGGACGAAAAATGAGTTCATTACGATAATCCCAAGCGCAGAAAATCATAGGGAGTTTCCCATGCTTCCACGTCGACGGCCAAACCGAATATTCACGGCTCCAAAGTCATGCTCTGTATTTGGTGGGATTAGCTCGGCGTAGTGTATTATGAACTGTTAAAACCGACTGAAACAATCACAAGCGATCGGTATCGAACGCAATTGATGCGTTTGAGCCGAGCATTGAAAGACAAACGGCCGCAATACAACGAGAGACACGATAAAGTGATTTTGCAACATGACAATGCTCGATTCCATGTTGCGAAAGTGGTCAAGACATACTTGGAAACGTTGAAATGGGAAGTCCTACTCCACCCGTATTCTCCAGACGTTGCTCCCTCTGACTATCACTTGTTTCGATCAATGGCACACGGCCTGGATGACCAGCATTTCCGGTCTTATGAAGAAGTAAAAAATTGGATCGATTCGTGGATAGCCTCAAAAGATGACCAGTTTTTTCGACGCGGGATTCGTACGCTACCCGAAAGATGGGAGAAAGTAGTGGCCAGCGATGGACAATACTTTGAATCATAATAAATGTATAACCAGTTTTTTACAATAAAGTCTCGAATTTCGGAAAAAAAACGGCGGAAACAAAATTGTACACCTAATACCTCCCATTGCTGTTTCGACAATGTTTCCTGGATGTTGTAATGAGCACATTGGCGAATACAATATTCTTTACGCGATACGCCAAGTCTTGTCGCGCGAACCACATTATCTTCATCGCGATGGATATGACGATAACGTGTCATCGTATGAGCAATGCACGTAATATCCTGTATTCGTGCTGTTGATACATGTACGACGACGCATCTTCCCTGTCGGGTTTTGTTTTCCGTAGAACACACTCCAAGTCAGCGTAGACAATGAATGGGACGCAATCCTTATTACAATAGTTCCCAAATTCGAGCCACTTGTCGTCCATGCAGTTGGATAGCAGAGTCATTGATCTTCTGGCAGTCCATTACGTGCGACTGCAATTTTTTGTTTGTATTGAAGTAATGAAGGCACCTGTAAATAATAGAGAAATTATTTTTCACTATTTCTTTTCATTGTTTTTTTTATTGGCTTTTCTTATTATACTTACCGATCGCAGAAAAATTCCTTGTTCTTTTTCCCATTAATCTGCGAGCTCACGAGACGGGATCGATTTTTTTATACATGCAAAATGCCCGTCATTGCGTGAATCTTGCATGTACAGCACGTTTCTCCTTGTCACTGGTTAGCCGCAGAGGAAGGACTTGTTTATTCTCGATGTCGTACACATTGATCGATACAACGTTTAAACGTTCCAATTTAGAAATGTTTTTTGAAGTCATTGGGAATTACCTGTGAAAATTCGATATCTTAACACTATCGTATAATGCGGATACGATAACTCTCGCTCCGTATACTTTCAGCTGGATACAGAGCGGCGATCACCGACCACGCGAAGCACGCATTATTCATACGAACACTAATCATCGCTCGTCGCTATTTCCCATGGCACTTTGATATAACATCCCGCGGGCATAGGATTTAATTTGTTTGTTCACGTTCACTATCAAATTCGCGACAATGCCCACCCGTCGCGTTCCTGGAACTCTTCGATGCTAGGATAAGCTCGATGACGTGCTGCTCGTATCACTCATGCGAATCGGTGTATCGATATATCTCGCTGTTCTTTGTAATTATGCTCTTATAAGCACGTTTATCCTTCATCGCGAACTTAATTCGTTGAATGCGGTGTTTACTTTCACACTACCGTGTCTTTCAACAGCGTCTCGCACTCGCTCTAGAACTACATTGCCAGCGTTTCCTAAAAATCGCCGTGGCTCGATTAGAGTTTATCGCCGCATCTGTCAATATACGATTCTCGAACGCGATGTCGATCTCTTGCCAGACGAGGGATCTTTCGTTGCCACTCGCATACTCATCACTCGCGTACTCGCCACCAATGTGCACGTCGCTCCAATTGCGATTTTGCATCCGCGAGTCGCGCGATCCTCGCCACCGCGGATTGTCTGTGTCCAACGGCGAGGCGCGAACGCTTGACAAAGTTCTTCGAGCTATTCGATGCACTTGTCGCATCGTTGCAGCCACGCGAAACACACCAGAATAGCGACCTGGCCACACTGCTTCAGCAATTCGCGTCCCACTCGCTCATGATTTTCCATGTCTTTTCACAGTCTTTAGATCACATCGCACTCTTCCACGGAGCATTTGCACGTGACTCGTTGCACGTGACACACATTGCAACATCGTGACATATCTAGACTGTCATAACGTTCTAACACCTTTTCATTATGTTTCATTATGTTTGTTTGCAAAAATGCACTGTTTAGTATTATTCGTCTATCGAAAAACAGTTTTAGCACAAGATCGCGATCACGAAACTCCATACATATATTGTCAATAATCAGTAATTCGACACACTTTTCATTATCCGCGGAAATCTTAATGCACATGCACTAATTTTGGCTCTTATCTGCGATTTTCTTCGCCCAATAATAATTGTCCTTTATTACATTTCTATTCCACCAATGTCTCTTTTCATACTCATCGTCCTCGTAATATTTGTCTCGTAACCATGAGCGACTTTCTGTCGCGCGAATAAAGATTCAATCAGAAACGGGCTCTTTAATAATTTCATGTTTCTCATCACGTATACCTAATTCTCGATCGTGTAGGAATTGCATCGGCGATATTCGCACACCTGTATCTCTTTTTTGTGGATTACCGAGAATATACAGCACATCATTTCCATTACAGTCTTCCCACATATTTTCCAATACTGTTCACAATAGTTTTTTTTTCAATGTGTGCAGAGTGGGCACATGCTGCACGAGAATATACTGTACAAAAGTTCTCTGCAATTCGTGCAGGACCTGCCGTCTAGCCTATTGAAAGAACCGGTCTTATGCTCCCTGACGTGATACATTCTTACATCATTAATATCAGCTATACGAATCATGCATGCTGTGCATACAGTTAAAGCATCATCTATTGTATAATAATTGTGGATCATACAGTGCTTAGTATGAGCATTCAACATATGGATTTCTGGAGCCAATACGAATTTTTCTACACGATCAATTTCATACTCGCTCATAGCACTAGCATAACTAATATCGTTGAAATCTTGATCCATTATCTCTTCAACATCTATTTCCATTTTTTCGAACATTTCATCTCTGATATTCGCGAATTGTTCCGGATCCGCGTTTCTAATATGAGGTGTGTTCAAAAAAAAGGTGATTTTTCAAATTTCGCGGGTTACGTACATTCGATTTTCGAATTTTTTTTTTATTATGTTGGTTCACATGTCCCCAACATATGTTGAAATTATCAGCTGTTTTGCATGTTTAGTTTGTTTTTTACAGATATAAAGGTTAGATGTGTTTTGGTGTGCTTGGCGATTTTTTGCTATCGAAAAAAATGGATCAAAGAATCTGTAATTAAATTTTGTGTGAAAAATAAAATGAAGTGCTCTAACGTACTTAAAATGTTGACTGCAGCATTTGGCGAGTCTACTTTGAGCAAAAAAAATGTTTATAAGTGGTACAAGTTCTTCACAGAAGGCCGAGAAGATGTTAATGACGATGCCCGCCCTGGACGCCCTAGCACGTCAACAACCGATGAAAACAGTTGAAGAAGTGAAGAAAATTGTTATGGAGAAAATTGTTATCGTCGAATCACTATTAAAGAAGTTGTTGAGGATGTCGGCATATCGGTTGGCTCATGCCATGCAATTTTTTCGGATGTTTTGGGCATGAAACGTGTGGCAACGAAGTTTGTTCTGAAATTGCTAAATTTTGACCAAAAGAACTGTCGCATGAGCATCGCTCAGGAGCTTGAATGACGTCAACGACGATCCAGATTTGCTCAAAAGGGTCATAACTGGTGACGAAACATGGGTATATAGTTATGACGTCGAAACCAAAGCCTCCAATAGATCATCCCAATGGAAGCAGCCAGAAGAGCCAAGACCGAAAAAAGCACGCCAAGTTAGGTCAAATGTGAAGGTTTTGCTCACTGTTTTTTTCGATTACAATGGTGCGGTGCATCGTGAGTTCTTGCCACAAGGTCGTACGGTCAATAAAGAATATTACCTTGAAGTTACGCGCCGTTTGCATGAAGCAATATGAAAAAAACGCCCGGAATAGTGGAACAACCAGTCATGGATATTGCACCACGATAATGCGCCAGCTCACACATCGTTGCTTGTTCGTGATTTTTTGGCCAAAAACAACCATAATCATGCCTCAGCCATATTCACCGGACTTGGCCCCCTGCGACTTTTTCTTGTTCCCAAAACTGAAAAGATCCATGAAAGGATGGAGATTTGCCATGATTGAGGAGATAAAGATCACATCGCTGGAAGAGCTCAAGGCCATACCAAAAAACATATATCAGAAGTGCTTCGAGGATTGGAAAAAGCGCTGGCACAAGTGTATATATCTGAGGGGAATTACTTTAAAGGGAACAAAATAGATAGTGATGAATAAATAAATATTTTTCGAGAAAAATAAAAAGTCACCTTTTTTTTTAACACACCTCGTATACTCGACTATATTCTCAACGTTCACACAATGGTTAGCCATACTTTTTCCATTATTTTTATTGTCAATAACCGAAGCGACCGTTCGTCTTCTAGAACATCAACTATGGAACTAAGCGTTTATAATCCATTATGTATTTCATTTGCGACTTCTTTGTCCCTTTGCCTATTGGCCACACTTTCTTTAAAAGTAGATAAGGCAGCATCGTGAGCGGTTCTAGTTTATATTTTTCATACCTCATTAGTATGTTTATATAATGGATTGTTCAAAAAGTCATTGCGTTTTTTTCATTTGATTTTCATTTGATTTGTTTAATATACGTAATGAACATTAATCAATGATATATTGGCAGTTTTGTTCGATGATCTTCTGTCATCTCCCGGGCAACTTCATAATACCACGTTCATGAAACTTCCCATCCTTCTCTGCGAGAAACTTGTCTAGGTGCTGTTTGATGAGATCTTCAGAAGCAAATGTTTTACCATTCAAGGAGTTTTGCAAGGAGCGAAAGAAATGGAAGTCTGATGGTACAAGGTCTGGGCTATACGGTGAATGTGGTAACACATCCCATGTTGCAACAATTTTTGCCGAGTCAAATTTGTGTGTGATCTCGCATGGTGAAACACCCTTACGATTGATTAGTTCGGAACCTTTCTGTACGATGGCATCACTTAATTTCTCACAGTAGACATCGGAATTAATCATTTTGTTCTTTGGAAGTAACTCATAGAAGACTAGTCCCTTCCAATCTCACCACATTGACAGCATTACCTTCTTTTGGTGGACCTCCGCCTTTGCTTGTAGTTCCTGATACTTCACCTCGCCTACTCCAACTTCTTTTTCGGCTTGTAAACAATCCATTTTTCGTTGCCCGTGATCATACGATCATACTTCAAGAACGGATCGTTTTCTTCGCGTTTGATGTTGAGTTGATCACAGACGCTCATGCGATTCGTCAGATGAATTTCTTTCAATACATACGATACCCAAACATCGAGCTTCTTTACGAAGCCTAGCGATTTTAAATGGCCATGAACACTTCCAACACTTTTAGTGCGGTAGTAAGCTCCCGAACCGTTGAATGCTTATTTGCTTGCACCAATTCATTTCATCGTCGTCATCTTGGAAGGCCTACCGGAGCGATGAGCGTCTTTGACTGAAAAATCACCATCACGGAATCGGGCGAACCAGTTCTGGCACTGGAGTTTTTTGACGACATTTCTGCCGTAAACTCGACGCAACTTTTCCCTTGCTTCAATTGCTTTCTTCCCTTTTTTGAAATAATAAAACAGAATATGGCGAATATGCTCTTCAAAATTCTCCATGTTCGAACTACAATTGCAACAAAACTCGAGCGAATCGCGTCAACTTTTTTTTTGGTTTTTAGGTTAAGTGTCAACAACAAAACGTGCGTAAACATTTGATATTCATGTCACGCTCGCATACAAATAGATGTGGACAACACCATCTATTGGAAAAAACGCAATGACTTTTTGAACAACCCGAAAAATAGCCCACCAACACTTCTCTTAATGCATGGCGGCATGTCACCGACATGTATATAATCTGACAAAATATATAAATAGTATAAATAAACAGTTGACAGTCACCCGCGCCTACGAGTACCCCCGCGCCCCGCGCTCCCCTCTAGCCCCATGGATTAGAACCCGCCTAGTATACCTATTTATAAATTATTTTACATTTTTAAGAAAAATTTAGAGAAAGTTAATGTTTTTTCATTTCTTCATCTGCGCGCGCAGAATAATTTTATTACGTAGCGTCGGAGAGGGAGGCGATGTCATCGGTACAATCGAAAATCCGTTTCATTCGAGTCTCATCCGCAGCTTCAGCTTCGCGAGCAAACAAGTATTGTGCTTTTTGTGTTTTTGATCTTGGTTCGCTAGAATTTGGATTGGCTATTGTTCTTATGCCACTACTGTGACGTAAGAACAATGGCCAGTCCTAAAAATAATTCGGATATGTACTTCATTCCTGATTCTTTCAAGTTAATGATGACGAGAAAAGAAAAGCTCGATTTCATATATTGCTAGCAACAACATATGATCTTAACAATTTTCATACGAAGACGCTTCACGTAGGATTGAAACGAACGAAGGAATCTTCAAACCTCTTGTAAAATTAGGCGGACACAATGCGGACAGAATTTATTTCGACAACTGCTGGCAGCAGTTTTCAAGATCACATGGGATTCATGAACGAGTATTTAAGCAGCGATAACAGAGTGAAACCTAATTTTATCATTATATTTAGGTGTACAACTTTGCTTCCGCCGTTTTTTTTCCGAAATTCGAGGCTTTATTGTAAAAACTGATTATACATTTATGATTC
>NW_012130071.1:2533144-2534882 GCF_000143395.1 Atta cephalotes
GTACTGGAAAAAAAGAAAAATAAAAAAAACCGTTGCATAAATTAAAAAAAAATATATTATAGAATAAAAAAAAATTACCTACCCCTTCAACGGGATACTCACAGCGGATCTCCAGAACCTCACTCAGGTTATTCATTATTTCGTGACACTTAAACGACAAAAAACCACACTAACAAAATAACACACACAAAAAAAAATCACTCTCGCGCGCGCGGACAAAGCAGGATAAACTCAATTTCACACTAATCGCACTTTTCAAAAAAACTTATAATATGTACCAAGAGCCGATTGCGCGCGGACAAATCAGAGCAAAGACTGACACTGAGAATGAACCTTCGCCGCAGCGAGCCTCTCTAGGATTTACATTTAGGTGACAGTTGTATACAAAACAATTCAAATCATAAGTACCACGAGAAAAATCACTTATATCGTTGCAGCACTCTTTATAAGAATAGCTTAATATAGTAGCCGCGATTATTTGCGTCGTCGAATTGCTGAAAGTTCACGCTGCATTTTCACCTATAAAGTAATAATAATTTTCCCTTTTTTTTCTTACGTGGAAAGATACATACGTTCATACATTCATACATTCATACATATATACATTCATACATACATACATACATACGTAAATACATACGTATATGATTCGTGATACAACAAAACAAACAAGCGTGATTGTTATTTATTTAAACGGAGTACGATGGCGTGTCGAGGTATAGAATGAATGGATGGGAAGTAAAAAAAGTATAGTACATAGTAATGGGAACGAAACAATATTTTATTCACATGTTATAATATTACATCGTTTCTTTTTTTTTGTATTAAAAGCTAAAGCCAATCGACGAGCTGATGTCCATTAAAAATGTCGCTATCACGTATAGCGTTCTCAGACGCGATGTTGGAGAATCGCGTATACTTAGCATCAACCGTATCGACGAGTCGGGCTAATCGCTCGAACGTTACGTCGATACATCCATCAAACTCAAACATACGTCGTAGCGTTGTTTCATCGTAATGCGTACGGATGAAGAATCGAGACGTACGAGCGTAGCATCATCCAGCGTGCAAACGCTGACGGTTAGCGGTCCAATGCTTCTAAAATTATCTTTATATTCGTTTCGTAGCATCTTGCAAATATTCCATTGCTGTTCGTAGAGGACCTTCCACGTTTCGAGAGATAGCGACAGTTCGTGTCCGCGATCTCCCAGGGCGATCTCCACATAACTCGGTGGACCAACATTGATTCCAATTTCCAAATACTTGTAGCCCGTAACCGTCAGATCATAACGTCTGTTCAATAAACGCACCGCGCGATGCTCCATGCTGTGTACGTACGTAATGTTAAACAACGTTTCTTTTGTATATAGAACGTTGAAACTTACATGTTTCTGCAGTCCTCTTTCTTTTCATACGATGCGTTGCTGTCTGTAGCGAAGTACATTTTTTTTTTTTCAACCATTCGTACAATACACAATTGCGGATATCGCAAGACTGATTGCATCCGCATAAATTGCGACGTATATAATAAAACTTCTAGAATCGAAGAGAAAGTAATCCTCTCCTCTTTCCAAGAATTGCGAACATGTCGCGACACGTTTTGCCACGCTTTCTACGTACCTTTTTTTTTCCAGTGTTTATATTTATGATTTATATTTCGATGCCATTGATAATGATGATGATGAAAAGCACGTTGGCGACTTTGATGCTTTTTCCCCAGGATATTCCCAATATCTCG
>NW_012130071.1:2538464-2547119 GCF_000143395.1 Atta cephalotes
TATATACATTGCATATGTGTACTATCAGAACATGTCGCGATGCATTTTAACAGAAGTGTCGATGTTTTCGAATACATACGTACATCGTTCATACATATATGTTCATACATGCATGAACATACATATATGTTCATACATTTACATTCATATTTACGTTTATATACATACACATATATACATACACATATATACATACACATATACATACATACATATGAGTACATGTGTTACAAAGGAAGGAAAAAAAAGAAACATGTAATAAATACGTGTTAACGTTTTATTTATTTAAAAAATTCTTTTGCAACCACCAGTTATATATTTTCAATACATTTTGTAACACGCAATTCTTAACATGTTGCCCATCGCATATTAACAACATCCAGATTAGTTAAAGATTCCATGTCTTCGTAAACTGCATCCAAGATCTCGATGTATATACGTTCTTACTCATCGTCTAAAAGCAAGTTCTACAGCCACGTTCGTTTCTCGTGTCCCTTAACGTACACGATAACATCATGTTCAAATACAGTTGTTGTGATCAGGCGTTTCGCCTCGTTGTACGGGACCATCCCGTCCTCCCATCGCAATCTATGGTGATAAGCACTCAACCAGCAAGCGCAAGACCTGTCGGATCTTGTCAAAAATTTCCATGACACGGGACTCGTAAAAATGTAATGTGTGAGAACGGTCCCCTGTTTCAACACCACTACTTCCTTCACAATAAATTTATTGTTAATGAAGAATCCTTGCAGATCCACGAACGTTGGCACGAGCATGTTATTGAGAAGATTGCGGCCAATTGTGGTCGAATGTGACGTATCGTAGATTTTATATCATGTCGGAAGTGCGCTTAGGTGATTTTGCGCACAATGTCATGTTGGTCAATGGATTACACTGAACCACGCAATCGTGTATTATGAGGCAATAGGCTGCTGTATTTGCGGGCACGTTTTCTTTACATTCAAAGTTTAATCGCACGTCCACGGTGCCACTCTTGACCGATTCGTTCTGTCGAGAGCAATCGATGATCACGAACGGGCCATTACGTAAAAAAGTCGTAAAGGTGAGACTCGGCTCGAGATACTCGTATCCATAGCTCTTGCAGAAACGCGCGTACAAGTCGTACAGAATCGCACATCTGTTTTTATCAAAATCCAGATTCAAGTCATCGTACGGATAACATTCCGAATTCAGGTAGAGTTTCGCATTGGTTAATTTGCAATCGTCGAATCGACTTACATCTTTAGACATGACGTTTTTTCGACCTGTTTGCATAACGAAAATGACGTAGCGCGGCTTCTCGAGCAGAGTAGCCGTCTTGATGGCCCACGAATGTTTAGTTGTGCTCTGCAAGAGCGGAAACTCATACAGATCCCACGAGCGAAAAGCCATGCTCAGATATCGTCCGCTTTCCAAAGCGCGCAGCATCGACAACTTATTTATCTCGCTCAATAACACGTGCGGCATTCGCCACTGTATTTTGAATAATTCGAGCGTTGGTTTTGTCGCCGGATCTCCCATCAGATAATTGTTGTCGTTGCGCGCTCATATTAAAATCAATTCCTGACGAGCATTGATCACCACGCGTTTGTAATCTTCGCAAAATCCCAGCAGTATGTAGAGCGGTACACAGAAATTAAAATATCCGGACGCAGTAATCAGCGCATCCCAGCCGGCATTTCGCAAAATCACGCTTCTGTCGGATGACACTGTTAGATAATTTTTGAGTGTGCTAGTTATGCCCACGTTTCTGTTACGATCAATCTCCACACCGTTGAGTTCATATCGAATATGAATGCGACGCAATTATTTCTCAATGTCACGTGAGCACTCTGGACCGCTTTGTTCTTCGTCAGTTTTTCCTCGACGTACAGAAAGCTTTCGTACGGCAGTGTGTACAGATCCTGTTGCTGTATGGGTATTCTTATTTCATTACTGTACCCGAATGTTGTATTGGCGAACGGGCTGTACGTGTGAGTCTCAATCTTGACGATGCGATCGTCGAAGATCTGCTCTTTAATGTTTAGGATATCAGTCATCTCAAATGTTGCGCACCGCGAATCCCAAAGACTTTAAAAATGTAAGCGTTTGACACGCTAAGCTTCTTCTTCTGTCTGATGCAGCTGGATGAGCGAGTGTTATCGAACTGTGACGTCACTGGCCTTGTAAAAAATGCGTTATCTCTCTGCGTACGCTCCGTTTCGTTCAGCATGAGCATCTCACGAGTACGCTCACGTTATTACTGTCGCCGTCGTACATGCAATCTAACGGTGATCTCTTCTCCTCGAAAATCGAGCAATCGTCCGTTCTGGTCGACGATGTGTATCGTTAGATCCGTAATGCTTCGTGCGATAATCGGCAGGTAAATGATCTACGTCGGCCTCTCCGATATCTTATATCCTGGAGGCACGCTCGGCGAAAATTCGTGTATTGTGTGCGCGCTTTTACCGTTGCTGTACGTGCCCGCGGTCACGTTACATTCTACGCGGATAACGTTTACATTCATTATATTGATCGACACGTCCGATTCGTGCCACCTTCGCGGCCGCAGTATACGCTTCGACGAGAATCCCAGCAGCGATCCAATGTTATTGGGCTTGTCAAAGTTTATTCTGTATGCACATCTAATCTCGCATCTCATCGTGTTGTAGTTTACGCGGAGCGTAATCGGGTATTCTCCACTTGTCATCATCATCATCGGTGTCATTGTTGTTCTTGTTGTTGTTGTTGTCACCACGCACTACGTCAACGGTTTCAAGCGCGTCGTGGTGTGGACGTTTCCGTAAAATCGCGCGTTTCAAAAATTCATTTATATCTCGCACTTCATATGAACTTTAGGGAATTGTAATTTCCACGTCGTCTTTGGTGAAATAAAATTTGTTGTTCGATTCGTTCACATTCGGTATTGTGTGAGTAAGTCTCAAAAATCGCTAGAGCTCGTAATCTTCGTCACACAAATCTATGGCGGGAAAGTAATTCGCCGCGAGAACGGTGCTCTTCCCGCTCAGCGTAAGCGTCAACGACATGATGGAAAAAGCATTCGACGAATACTAAGATTTCACAGCATTTCGTCGAGCTTCTTAAATTCACGCGTTTGTAGAAACCGCAGACACATCTGTCCACAGAAATTCTGATCATACGTCTGATAGGACGTGCGATTATATTCTATCGTCATAGCACCGTTTCCAAAATATCGCACCAGTTCCTTCGGCGGTCGAAGATTACCGAAACTACCAAAGTACACGACGCGATTGTTCCTTTTCGCGTACGCTATCCAGTAAGTACCAGGCTCCGTCGCATCGTCCAGATTCACGATACCGCTTTCGTTTCGGTGCGCGCCGCTCGTCGGTAACGTGTTACGTATGAAAACGCCTCTAAAGTATGGTACGCGCATACGTCTCGCGAGCTCATTCAATTGCACATTGGTAGTTGCGACAGACGGCATTTTTATTGTCTTTTCGGCATTATTTTTTTTTCTTTGCAGCTACACCCTGTCCATGTTTGTACGGACCGAGATACAGTCCGCGCCCGTATTTGTACGGAACGAGATACAGTCCGCGACCCAGCTTCATCGCGCGATCGTGACGTTGCAGCTCTTCGAGCTGACGTCGCATGGCTTTGCTGTCATTTACCACTTTCATCACGCTGGCCGCTCCGCCGATCAAGGATCCAAGCGCGCCCAACATTGACAGAAACGGTAACGCACCGTCTCGTTTCGCTGTTGGAAGTATCTGCTTTTTCATTGCCTTTTTCCTCGTCGTCTTCTTTTTCGATTTCATGCCCATGCCGACGTTGGTCTTGGCTTTCATCGCTGCCTAGACGGCAGCTGCGGCGGCTCTCTCGCTCAGAGCCGAATCTCTCGCAGTGACGCGTCCTAATGTTTTATCGGCGAGTACCTTGTCCGCCGTGTGTCTATCGGTGAGATCGTTGCTCCGAGAATACACAATGTCGTGTTCTCGACACGTCGCGTCCAGCGGATTTATGCCCTCGTCACCTCTGGCTAATCGCTTCGTAAGCCGAGTGCTCGGACTGCAAAACTGGTAACTCGGAATATGTAACTCGAAAGGAAGCGCGTTTATCGCTCGATTCAGCAGACCGCTGCGCGACGCTGACATTCGCTACAGTTCTTTATCTTCGGTGCGGGGCCGTCGATATGCGTCCGCTGCCATGGCTGATTGTAGTGCTCGTAGCAGCGACGATAGGTTCGAACTTCCGAATCTGCCTTCGTGTTCCGGAAGCTTGTCCCAGATGTGTTCGATGTAGTCGCCGTACACGCGTAAAAGTACGACCTTCGGTATATATTGCAGTTGCTCGACGCTCAAGTCTCGAATATCGGAAGGATGACACAGCGCGAAATACATTTTACTGCGCGATTCGCGGATTCGCGCACCTTTAAACAGTCAATCGAGAGCGCACAGTCTTTAGTATGAGCATGAAATTCGTGCTGCAACCGCTAACGATACACGTCACAAACTGTGAAATCGCGAATGATGGGAGACAGCGCGAAGAAGCGCAAGCATGACGAAATGCTGCCGAGTACTATACACGAGATCATTTGCGGTTCGAATTGTGGTAAAATCAATGTTCTCATAAGCTTGCTCGAGAGTTCAAACGGCGTACGTATCGAGAATGTATACGTCTATTCGAAATCGCTGCAACAGCCAAAGTATTGATATCTCGAAAATTTATTTATGTCTATCGATGAAATCGGCTATTTTACGTTCTCCAACAACAGTCGTTCCACCAAGCGAGGTGCGCCCAAATTCTATTTTTATCTTTGATAACGAAGCATGCGACAAGCAGGATGCGGTGAGAGAATATTTTTCGATGGGTCGCCATGCGAACGTTGACTGCTTCTATCTCTGTCAGACGTACGCGAGAATACCTAAATAATAATAGAATACCTAAATACCTAAACATCCGATACGCGACAACGCGAACCTGTTGATCCTGTTCAAATAGTACCAACTTGAAACACGTTTACAACGATCGTGAATATCGACATGTCGTACGATGAATTTGTTATGTCATGACTATTGGCAAAAAAAATGGATTTTTAGTAATAGACAAGGACAGTGCACTTAAAGACAGAAGATACAGAAAGGGATTTAACGAGTTCGCGATACTGTAACGTGACTAGTCATTGTCGATACTTCGCCAGAGACGAACATGGCTGATGTGCGCGAGCGTGAAAAAATTGCGAGGGAGATTGAGAAGACGAGCGAGTCGATTCGTAAGAAACACCGCGCTAGAAAAGACCGGTAGAATCGAGGAGGACATAACATTGGACAGGCATTTTAAGCCTATTATCAAACCTCTACAGCAGATTGTTGACAGCCCCGTGCACGCGATAAAGAGACAGTCGCGCGACGATGACGTAACCTCCAAGCGAGAAGAAAAGAGAAGGAGGAGGAAGAGGAGGAGGGAGAGAAAGTGAGCGAGACGTTCGAGCGTTCCGCGACCCCGCATAAACCCGATGATCGATCGCACGATCGTGTACAGCCGATAACCTCCACACTGTGTAGCAAAATCGTATCAACGATAGAATCGTTGGATAATGTTTTCGAAACGACGGAAGACTCGCTAGAGACGAAAGTTCAAAATCGGTTGCAAACGTCGGAAGGTCGAGAGGCGTTGCAAGCCGACTTCCGCTGGGTCAAGAATACGTCGAGGCTGTCCTGAGGGGAACGCGAGATAAACAGAAGAGCAATGTAGATTATGTGTACGGTGTTTACCTACACAAGGATGGATTGATGTTTGGCAATAAACGTTTCGACGTGGATAATGCGGACAACATAATTATCGACGGTATATGATACGTCGGTACACCTGGTCTTTACGAGTTGATTTTCAAGAGAATTCCCGATGATCTCCTCTACACGGAAGACAATATGAACAAGTACAAGAGCATGCTACTAGCGACAAACGCGCACAAACACAAGCATCAATCGCAGGGGCGATTATTGAGCAATAAGGGATACAAGTACAAATACGTTATCACGCCCTTGATGTCGATCACACCAAAGAAGAATAAGTCTGGAAAGGGATTACCTCATACAATGATACTGAATGATAACGCGATTGATTACGTGCATTGGGATGATCCCAATGAACTGGTGAATCGTCTACGATTGCTCGACGCTTCGCATCGAGCGTGCAACAACGCTCACGACAACGAGATGTTGTCGATCATCGAAGAACTTCGCGAAGCCGGTTTTATTATAAATTAAATCGCGTACAGACGAAACGAGTCAGTCAGAGTGGTGTCAGTGAAAAAAAAATTCTTTTGCTCTGTGTATTACGCGTTGAATCATGAAAAAGAGATTCAACGAAAAAGAAAAAAATTAGTTCCGAGAGACATCGACTCGTCGAGGAATTGCATGCTCCGGCGAGAAAAAATTTTCCGTGAAGGCGCGTCATAATTCGAGGATACGACGATTTGTGGCAAGCTGATATCGTCGAGTTGCGTCCATACTCAGGCTTCAACAGAGGCCACCACTACTCACCGCCATCGATGTGTTGAGCAAGTACGCGTGGGCCGTACTGCTCAAGAGCAAGGATGGAAGCGAGACGGCTGATGCTATTGCTGAGATAATTCGAGCGAGTGGAAGATGTCCGAAAAATTTACAAACGGATATGGGGAAAGAATTTTACAACGCCGATGTGCAGAAAATCTTGAAAAAACACGACGTTAATCACTATTCCACGTATCCCACGTATTCCATTCGTTGAAAGCATCAGTAATCAAGCGGTTCAATCGCACGCTCAAAAACATGTGGAAGATGTTTACGTTCAATGGCAATTACAAGTGGATCGACGAGCTGCCGCGTCTCGTGTCAGATTACAACGCGCGCAAGCATCGGACTATCGGCATGCGACCTGCCAACGTAACTCCCGCAATCGCCGAAAGACTCTTGGACGTGGTGTACAGCGCGATAAAGATTGCTGGTCCGTCAAAATTTAAAGTGGGCGATGTACGCATGAGCAAGTACAAGATGATTTTTGAGAAAAGTTACACACCAAATTGGACCACCGAGATGTTTACAATCATTAAGATACAGCGTACCAATCCCATAATCTACTCCAGGATTATAGCGGAAAATCCGTCGCTGGAGCGTAAGTTGCATCGCGCTATTCATCCGGTGTATCTCGTGAAGAAAATACTGCGCCGGAAAGGAGATAAGGTATACGTCAAGTGGCTAGGATTCTATGGATACACAATTCATGGATACACAAAAACAATGTCATTTGATAAAATTTTGATTCGTGAATTTTTATTTCTACATATAAAAAATATATCAATATAAATATATAAACGTATTTTTTTTTCTTATCCTTTCCATCTTCGTTTTGGAATACATATACAGATATAAATGTACATTACATGATATGAAAATGATACATGAAAAGAAAAATAATGGTAATATATAATAAATGGTACTAAAACATAATAATACTTATATAAATAGAAAAAAACATTACGTGTAAATTAAAATAATAATAGTACATAATAGTAATATGCATAAATGATAAAAAATATGGGATACATAAAATGTAAAATTGAAACACTAATAGTATATAAATGTTAAAAACATGCGATATGTATTATAATAGTATAATAATCGTAATACTAATAATAATAAATGCTATTACATAAAAACATGCTAATAATACTTGTATAAATGTGAAAAAAAATATAAATTACATTAAGTAGTACATAATAGTACATATTGTATATTACAAAAATATATCTGCCAATGCCCCCACAATAACGTCTCCGTCGAGTCCGATACGACGTATCGTTTGTCGTCGTATGGACTCAGAGATTTTTGATTCGGATATCGTGTATACCTCGTGTAATTTAGATCGTATAAATGATTGACGGCAAGTCATTTCGATCTCTTCGTTCGAACACCGCGTGTAATCATCGAACGTTATCGTTCGCTTCGATGTTATTCTTTACACCTTTTGCCTTTTTAGTGTCCTTGCCGTCCACTTTCACCGCGTATATCTTCGCTCTCAGTCCAACGAATTCAGTCATTATCGCACCATTATTTATTCCTTCATCAGGCTGGGTACTTTTTTGTTCGCGAATGGCATACCGTACACGTTGTCTACTGGATAATCGTTCGTATTGAAGCGATATCGTGTTTCATATTCTTGTAAATATCGTCGCATTCGTAGTAAATGAGTCGGTGTATATGATCTTGCATTTGTCGCGATATATCGGTGACATGTACTCGTGGTGAAATTCATACAAGCAGACTTTCGATATGTCGAGTATGCACATATCGGCTTGTTGAATCGGCTTTACCTCGAGTTTGCGCATTTCGACGGCGATCAAATTTTCCGCAAAGACACTGCGGCTGTGAATTCGGTTTCGCGATCATTGCCTCCGCGCCGAACCGTCCGTTCCATTTTGTTATTAATTTTACAACGTGATTGCGCACATTCTCCATGATCTTATCGAATATCGCGTTGTTCATTAGTTTATACAAATTTTTTTCGAAATCTTTTTTGCGCGCGTTCTAAATTGTGTATTGAGTTCAATTTAATCGCGGAGCCATGGAGATTGAGCGAATTGTAGCATCCGATGGATCTTTGTTACGCGAAGACGTACATTGACGTGACGAGTACATTGCTGCAGGTTGCGAT
>NW_012130071.1:2548776-2550288 GCF_000143395.1 Atta cephalotes
GGCATTGTCCGTTGTACGAACACTGATTACTGCTCGTTTCGTCGCTCATGGCACTTTGATATGATATCCCGCGCGCATGGGATTTAATTTGTTCACATTGATAGTCAAATTCAATATACGTGACAATACCCACCTGCTGTCGCGTTCCTTTTCGAGCAATGTTAGGATAGGTTCGATAACGTGCTATTCGTATCACTCGCGCAAATCGGTGTATCGATATATCTCGCTGTTCTTTGTAACTATGCTCTTATTAGCACGTTTATCCTTCGTCGCGAACTGACCGTTGAACGCGGTGTTTACTTTCACACTACCGTGTCTTTCTACAGCATCTCGCATTCGCTCTAGAACATTGCTAGTGTCTTTTAAAAACCGCCGCGATTCGATATAATTAGAGTTTATCACCACATTATCACCTGTCAATATACGACTCTCGAACGTGGCGTCGATCTCTCGCCAGACAAGAAATCGTTTGTTGCTACTCGCGTACTCGCCACTAATGTGCACGAAACGTTGCTCTAATTGCGATTTTGCACCCGCGAGTCGCGCGATCCTCGCCACCGCGGATTGTCTGTGTTCAACGGCGAGGCACGGACGCTTGGCATGACAAAGTCTTCGAGCTGCTCGATGCACTCGTCGCATGCATCATTGCAGCCACGCGAAACACTCCATCAGAATAGCGACGTGGCCGCACTGCTCAGTTCGCTCACGATTTTCCATGTCTTTTCACAGTTTTTAGATTACGTCGCACTCTTCCACGGAACACTTGCACATGATTCGTTCACACACGTTACAAACACCGTGACATATCTAGAATATCATAATGAATATCTAGAATATCATAATTCACCTTTTCATTATTTTCATTATTTGTTTGCGAAAGTCCACTGTTCGCACTCAAAGCATTGTTCATCACATTTATTGAAAAACAGTTTTAGTGCAAGATCGCGATCACGAAACTCCATCCATATATTGTCAATAATCAATAGTTCGACACACTTTTCATTATCCGCGGGAATTAATGCACATGCACCAACCTTGGCTCTTATCTGCGATTTTCTTCGCCCAATAATAATCATCTTTTATTACATTGACATTTCTATTCCACCAATGTTTCTTTTCATACTCATCGTCCTCGTAACATTTGTCTCATAACCGGGGTACACTTTCTGTCGCGCGAGTAAAGACCAGTTAGAAACGGGCTTTTTAATAACTATTCCATGTTTCTCATCGCGTATACCTAATTCTCGATCGCGTAGGAATTGCACCGGTGATATTCACACATCTGTGTCTCTTTTTTGCGGATTACCGAGAACGTACAACATATCATCTACATTATAGTCTTCCCGCACATTTTCCAGTACTGTTCACAATAGGTTTTTTTTATTTCAATGTGTGCAGAGTGGGCACATGTTGCACGAGAATATACTATACAAAGATTCTCTGCAATTCGTGCACGACTTGCCGTCTAGCCTACCGAAAGAACCAATCTCACGCTCCCTGATGTGATACATT
>NW_012130071.1:2551034-2612920 GCF_000143395.1 Atta cephalotes
TTCACACATCTGTGTCTCTTTTTTGCGGATTACCGAGAACGTACAACATATCATCTACATTATAGTCTTCCCGCACATTTTCCAGTACTGTTCACTAATTAGGTTTTTTTTTATTTCAATGTGTGCAGAGTGGGCACATGTTGCACGAGAATATACTATACAAAGATTCTCTGCAATTCGTGCACGACTTGCCGTCTAGCCTACCGAAAGAACCAATCTCACGCTCCCTGATGTGATACATTCCTACATCGTTAATGTCACCTATACGAATCATACATGCTGTGCATACAGTTAAAGCACCACCCGTTGTATAATAATTGTAGATCACACAGTGCTTAGTACGAGCGTTCAACATACGGATTTCCGAAAGCTGCACAAATTTTTCTACGCGATCAATTTCATACTCGCTCATATCACTAGCACATCCACTATCGTCGGATAGCATTTCTTCTTCGTCAGACGATTCTTGGTCCATTATATTCTCAAAGTCTTCCATTTCAAGCACTTCGAATATTTCGTCTCTGATATTCGCGAACTGTTCCGGATCCACGTTTCTAATATACTCGGCTACGTTAGCTATGTTCTCAACGTTTCTGATATTCTCGACTTCTACATTGTCCATTATGTTCCCAAATTCTATTTCCATTGCTTCAAATAACTTGTCTGCATTTACACTATCCATGCCCTCAATTTCTGCATGTTCAACCATACTTTTCGCATTATACTTATTGCGATTCGGTAATCTTTAAAGGCACCAACTGAGGGTGCCGCGCGCTTATGACCCATTATATATATTCCATTATATATATTCCATTTGTTACTTCTTTGCCTCATTATCTATCATCCCTATTGGGTCACAGTAATGACGACGTGTCACCGATCTCTTCTTAGAAAAAAAAATATCGTTATCGACGGCTTCTGATCTTGAAAAAAGAACTGTGAGAACACATCAATGATGTGTCACCTAGACAAAACATTTTGTTCGCGTTATAATGCGCGGCGGCGCATTTTGGAATGGACGCTGGGTCTGCGGCGGCGGCTCGAAACGCATTTTGGGGTGAACGCGGGGTTTGCGGCAGCAACGGCGGCGGCGGCGGCGGATAACGAAAAAAAAGTCTCATGGAATGTTTGGGAGGGTGGCGGTGAAAAATATGAAAGGTATAGCGAAACATCATCATGTTTATGTAATCCATCGACTGGGGTCCTATGTTTACATAAACAACGATGTAGCCGACCGGGGCCTTCCCTCTTCCTTCCCCGCGCCTTCCCTCCGCGCCCCGCGCTCCCCTCTAGCCCCATGGGTTAGAACCCGCCTAGTATACCTACTTCTATACCCCAGAAGTCAGGAGGGGAAAGGAGTGAGATAAAACGAGAACAAACAGAAACAAACAGAAACGAAAAGGAACGTTTTACGATTCCTCTCCTGCTTTTTTATAAAATGAATACAATAGAAGGAATTTGACCAGTCAAAAAAAGAAAATTTTTTCGTAATAAATCATAAGGAAAAAAGAATTGGTTTAGCTCGTGGGTAGTTTCTAACAAATAAGAATTACTACATCCATAATCGAGTTTTTAATAAATTTCTTGTTTTTTTTCAAAAAAAAAACAAGAAATTTATGAAGCATCTTCGATTAAAGTAAATTTACTATTGGGTTTATTGCTTTTTAGAAAATTCATTAATGTTTAAAGAGGTAGAGGTAAGACAAAAAAAGATGTTAAATTGAGTTGGGAAATGGTAATGCAGGAAAATTTATTCGTTTTCCATTTTTCTGAAACTTTTGAGTATACCCAAGGGAAAAAAGTAATGTGTTGTATACGGAAATTTATAAAATACAAAAATTAAATATTAATTATATAAACGTAAGGAAAGTTTTAAACAAAGGGAGTTATGTTCAATGTTTGGCAAGATTTTTTCCTCATGACGAGGCAACTCCTGAAGAGAGAAAAACTAACAAACATCAAATAATGTTGGTCAAGCAAGATATAGGAATTTCTACTAAAATTGTATTTTTTCTTTTGTTGAAAAATTTATTATTTATCAGTAACTAATATTGACAATCCTTTCCAAGAAAGAAGATACAAGAAAAGCAAAAGGAAAAATTTAAAACGTCAGATTTACCGTAACAATAAAAATTTTATAGTGTGACAAAAACTTTTCGAATAATATTGAAAACGAGAGCTGAAGGTTTTATTGGGGTAAAAAACGAAGACAGCGATGCTTTCGAGATAATTTTTTACGGTAATGAAACGGAGCTAGATACGGGGCTAGTCAATTAAGAAGCTTCTGTCGTCTCCTACTTGTCTAAATTTTACGAGAAAATCACTTCTAGTAAAGGAAGCGACCAATTTTTACCAAAATTGTTAAAACGGCCAACGAAGAGATTAGAAACTTTTAGCGATTCTTTTCGAGGAGAGGAATTTTGAATATCGCTACAAGCATAAATACCACGCACTGGTCAAATTAAAGTTTAGTCCTACGTTCAGACTCTGTAGTAGATTGATTTACGTTGACTATTTGCGAGTCGCTTTTAATTCCGTATTTTAAAAAATGGAACTTTCCTCATCAAATTTTTCATCGTTAGTAGTAGCTAGTAATTTGAATAAAAAATTAGTTGCCGCCAATTATCTGACAAAGTTGTCAAATAATGATGAAAAAAATTATTCCGTTTTTGGAAATTTCGTGGGTAAATGCTCCAGCACATTAGTGTGCATTATACACAAACTGAGGCATTGTGATGATGACGAGACTGAAAAATACAATCGTTCGTCTAGAAATACGCGAGTGTTGATCATGAAGAGGTTGACGCAGGAGCATAGCTGACTTCAATTCGACACTGAACTAAAAGGTAAACAGTAATAATTTCTAAAATAAAATCGAATATATGTTAGCATCAAAATTATTTTATAATATACTTTATAATATACTTATTAAATTATAATATTTATTTCATAAAACCGAAGTATTATATTATAGCAGCAATACCGCATCGCAGGGAACGCCCAGTAGGACGACTTAGTTTAAGGTGACATCACCCTATGAGACAAGGAGAGGAGGAAGTATCAGCGAGTAAGTTTTGGGGAAATAAATATTAACTAAACGTTTATAAAAATTTCGATTATTAAAATATTAGGTGTACAACTTTGTTTTCGCCGTTTTTTTTCCGAAATTCGAGGCTTTATTGTAAAAAACTGGTTATACATTTATGATTGAAAGTATTATCCATCGCTGGCCACTACTTTCTCCCATCTTTCGGGTAGCGTACGAATCTCGCGTCGAAAAAACTGGTCATCTTATCAGTATTTTTACTTCTTCATAAGACCGGAAGTGCTGGTCAGCCAGGCCGTGTGCCATTGATCGAAACAAGTGATAGTCAGAGAGAGCAACGTCTGGAGAATAGGGCGGGTGGGGTAGGACTTCCCATTTCAACATTTCCAAGTATGTCTTGACCATTTTCGCAACATGGAGTCGAGCATTGTTATGCGGCAAAATCACTTTATCGTGTCTCTCGTTGTATTGCGGCAGTTTGTCTTTCAATGCTCGACTCAAACGCATCAATTGCGTTCGATACCAATCGCCTGTGATTGTTTCAGTCGCTTTTAACAGTTCATAATACACTACGCCGAGCTGGTCCCACCAAATACAGAGCATGACCTTGGACGTCAAAATCACCGTTCTTGAAGTGTTGAAACCACTTACGACACGTTCTTTCACTAATAGCGGCCTCACCATAAGTATTTGAGAGCATTCGATGAGCCTCAGCCGCAGATTTCTTCATATTAAAGCAAAAAATTAAAACCTCCCGCAAATGAGAGTTTGGCTCGTAAACTGACATTTTCAATCGAGAATAACTTTATGATGCAGACACAAATCGACTAATGTTTCTAGATGCCCAAGTTTATTGTATGACGTCTATGATCTATTTATTTCGATCACCACTTACCGCTAAAGCCATCTATAGAAAAACGGCGGAAGCAAAGTTGTACACCTAATATTTTATTTTTTTCAAGGAGAGCACGAATTGAACTGGAAAATAATGTTCCGCCTCCGCGTGACGTTCCTGTCATCGTAATTAAGTATTCGGTTTTACAAATAATCGAGAAATCTAGTTCATAATACAGATGTAATACGATAAAGAATAAAATCAATTTTATTTTAGATGATGACGACAACAATGATAGGAATAGCGATTTGAATCCGTCTGATTCGAGTAGAGCATTAGTCTTTCCAGGTTTCACCATTTCTCTTGTATAACGTGTAAGTTCTTTAAAAAAATAAATTAGTCAAATATGAGAGTTAATTATATACAAAGTTCAAAAATAATAATAATAATAACAAAAATTATTTTTTAGCGCAGGAAACAAAGATCGAGAGGAAGTTATAGAATCTGGGGGAGAGGGGGAGGAGGAGGTGGAAGAGGGAGGGGGCAGAAGAGATCGATAATTATTTTGATGATGATGATAATGATGTTGATGATGATGATGAAATAAGGAGCAGGACGCTAATGTTGAAGATAGCGTTGATGACAACGGCAATGATGAGGAGGAGGAGGAGGACATACGTGACGAGATAGAAGTGATTTAGAAGGCAATAGAAGAAGAAGAAGAAAACAGATATTACACCTCTTGAAAAGATTGTGAAGATAATAATATTTTTACTTTTTACTTTAAATTTGCTTGTTACTCGAGATACTTAAACAGATATTATAATCAGATATTTCTCTTATTCTATCTATGTTGCCGAAATATTAAAATTTACAAATAAGAAAAACATATCCGTCCACGTACGATCATGTAAACAGCTGTAGGTGAGTTATCTTGCCATGCTGTTACGATTATTAGTATAAGTTTCTGACTTAATGTATATAGCGATTAATAAGGTTATCGCAGATTAATAAGGTTTGTTCAATTTTTTTTACAGTACAAACTGACGGTGGTATCGACTACTTCCGCGGTTGCTTCTACATCGTGATGCAAGGGAAGAAAACGCCTTGGAAAAAGAATCCTCGCAAAATTTCGGACTCCATCGATGAAACATCAGCAGCAGCAGCAACAGCAATAGCTGCTCATCATCGAGAGGAAAATAATCATCACCGACCGGATCAACAGCAGAAGATTAGAGATAACTTTGCTTTTATTGAATTAAGGGCGGAAAACTCGCATCGATTTAGAAATTTTGCAATACTAGGGAGGGAGGCAACTTTCGCGATACGTCCGCCACTCGAAGATACAGATCTCGTTCATTGGATGGAAAGCGCATTCCGTGAAATTCGGGCGTACATTCGTGCGAATCGAACGATTATGTAGGATTATTATTCGAGTCGGCGGACTTTAGCGCGTGATCCAGGTCTATCGTTTCGTCCAGCATATGACTTAACTCACGAGGACATATGGCAACTCGTGAGTTCGCTGGCGCAAAGTGCTGGAGGATTCGATATCGCAGAAAATTTTACAATACATGTTTTCAAAGTACTAGCCAATCACGGGCGTCAATTTAATCGATTAACTTGCGAAGATGTAGCCAAATGTTCGATTTTGCAAATAAACAACACAAACAATTTGTGTTTTCCCCGTTTGCTCGTAGTGGCATACGTAAATAAAGAGGGCAACTACGTACGGAAGAACTGCAAGAAACATGGGAATCCATGAGATACCAGCATTCTTCGTTACAGCGTAAGCTGGCCGAAGAATTAACGAAACCCGCTGGTATTACGATTCTCGAAGAAAGTTGTGGAATTCGCGAAACCGAGTAATTCCAACGGATTCTCGCTTCCGAAAATATTGCAATTATGATATATAATTTCAGTACTTCCGGTTGAGGCGAAAATCCGACAGCTGCGCGTTACTTTTCTCTTTAGATCACGAACCCTCGTATTGTTTAAATATAATGTATTACGAGGGATCGTGACATTATAATTGTTCGATATCTCTATGATTCACGATGTCTATATCGTCTAATCGCATCTATGAAAAATCGATGAATCCATGAGATGTCGATTGCTAAACGACGCATGCGATTAGAAAAATAATATCAGATCGTCTTGGCAGCCAAAAAACGAACTGTTTTTGTCTTCTGCATGCGTCTCGACTCGTGGAAAGTCATCGCCGCGCTACCGCTAAGATCCTTTCCGTATCCGCTGTGAAACACGGTTCGCCCGCGCTCGAGGCATATTTAATAAAAAATTTGGAAAGCAGAGAAGATTTCATTTTTCTCGACTGAGTGCCCTCGAAGTATTAATACCTCGGACGGTGATCGCCTGACCGCGCCATTACGAGTTCTTCGTGCGCCCAGCAAGATCGCCAACAATAATCCTATATTAAATATAAAAACCGCCGCTGGTTCTCACGGAGAATATTGCGTGGCGTGCAACGTGGGCTTTCGTAACGAGATTAGTTATGCATCGATGTACAAAAAAAATGCCCACGCTGTTACGCCATCTCGTCTTGCGAAAGCCCCGACATTGATTAGGTGCGATTCGTGCGTTCGCGTCTTCGGGCGTCCGTGTTTTGAACGTCATCGAGCGCAGGGATAATCAATCCCTCGCAAGCGTTTGCGAATCCATTAAAATTTGCAACGGATGCGATTGCGACGCGATTAATTCAAAATCGCGACACGATTGCGACGTAATTTATTGCATAACTTGTCGATCGTTATAGTCTTCGAATCATTTGTGTTACATGCGGCCTCTTTGTTGTAAAGCCTCAGTAGAAAACTCTGGAGAGGGTACGAGTATTGTAGCACCGCGAGAAGAAAATCCGCAAACAAATACGAATGATGTTGAAGACATAGTCGAGTGTATTAATTAAAAGAAATCGCATCGCATTCATGTTTTATAATTTAGAAACGCGACGAGACTCGAAGAAATGGAGAACGTAATAATTCACGTTCTAACTCTCTGCGTCGCGCAACAAATTTGCGAAGCGTGCGCGGAAATAAAGGTCATTGCGATGTCGTTGGTATGGAGTGCGTGAATTCATATTTAGCAGAGATCCTGTAAAAGAGTTTGTCGATTTCGCGTGAACATATAAATATTTTTTAAAAATCATCTGTATCGCGCATAATATTAAAGCATTTGACGCTCAGTTCATTTTAAAACCTCGTTGAAAAGTCGAGAATAATGGAAGAATCTCGGGTGATTTTGAACGGGATGAAAATTATCATTATGATTGGTCACACAAAATTTATTGATATAAATTATATACCTATGCGTTTAACCGATGCATTTACCTAAGGCTTTCGGATTGCGGGATAAAGATTTTGGGTAAAAATTTTTTTCCTCATTTGTTTAATTCGCTGCAAAATCAAAATTATATTGGACCATATCTGACGCTCAATATTATTCGCCCGAGCAAATCCGAGAAACACGAACGTTTTATGGTTTGGCACGAAGAAATGTGCGATCGAATTTCGTTTTTGATTTCAAACAAAAAATAGTAAAATATTGTCGAAATGACAATAAATATATATCCTTCGATATATCGACGTATGTGCATGGCGTTCAGAAAAATCTTTTTAGAACGCGGAAATGTGTCCGTTTGTAGAATACACAATATCGTTTTCACATGTATGAAAGTTTTTATGCGAGGAAGAAATAGGAGTCATTCCACCGGCGGATATAGATATAAAGACAACCATTCGCACAAAGCACTACAATGATTAGTGTGGATGGAACATGAGCTCGGACATTCTATAATTCATGCAGGGCGAAGTCGCGATCGAATTGCCATCCATCGATGGATATTATGAAGTCGAATCATCGAAAGAGATGTTGCATTACGTGTTACGATTTTATGGTTGTTTTTGGCACGGTTAGCACAGTGTCCCAACTGTTATAAAATCAATCGTGAAAGGAAAAAAACATTTGGGGCGTCACGCGAAGATACGAATCGATGCTCGATACGAACTCTCGCAATGACATAGCGTCTTCGACAACGTGGATATGGAGTGATGGAGAAATAGGAGTGTGAATTTGCACGAGAAAAGCGCAAGAATCGCGAGATGCACATTTTTTCAAAAACTATCCAATGCTAATCAATCTCTCAACCTTCGCGAAGCGTTCTTTGGTGGCCATAAATAATAAAATATCATCCGATACGAAGTTACGGGTACGGAGAAAATGTTATATGGACATGTGTTCTTTGTACGTATTGAAAACGGATACTTTTTCGTTAGGTCAATTTACGACATAACGCAAATCGAGTATAATCGCACATCTTATCAATGTTATGATCAAAGTAACTGCGGACAACTGTGTCAGTTTTTACAGACGACTGATGATCAATTTAAGAATTGACATCAACAATTGCACTTTTTCAACTCAGTATTCATTCAAACATGTCACTGACATTTACGCTTACCGGTAAGAGTGTCCTCGCGGACTGCTATTTTCCGGCCGTAAATTTGAGCGATAGCGATTATGAGCTCGGTCTGACGAACTTTGAAACTTACCATACGATATCTAATGTAAATTCATTGAATAATAAATTTTACTTTGACGAAGATGATAGGATAATTGTCATTCCGGAAGGATCGTATAAAATACGTGACATAAACGAGTACCTAAGAGTGTAATTTTAATCTCGTCTCAACAATACTGCGAGAGAGAAAACGCTTCGCAAAGAGGATGAAGAGTATCCATTGACTATCCGTGCTAATAATAATATAATGAAGAGCGAAATCAGATGCGCTTATCGAGTAAATTTCATCATATTTTTACATGTCCCATGCCATGGAATATCTTGACAAAATCCGAAAAGTCTTGTGCTTCTTGGTTGAATGCTTATCACCATGCAATGGTCCCCATGAATGGGGACGGAATGATCCCGTACAACATGGCGAAACATCTGATTATAATGGCTATAATGGGTGTGGAAGAGAACGACGACAATAAGATTCTTGTATACGATAAAGGACATCAAAAACGTGAATAGTTGGCTGATATACTCGATAGTGACGACATGACTATTGAAACCTTAGACATTGATTACGAAGATATAGATAGAGTCTTTGAATAATCTAGATATTACTAATACTATGTGATGTGGAAAACATGCTAAGAATTGTGCATTACAGAATGTATTTAAAATATACAAGTGGTAATCGCAACATCAAAAAGAATTGTATCAATTTTGAAAAAATAAAGTGTGAGATTTTTTTAAATATGTTTTAATTTCTTTCCCTTTCCCAGTAATTAAGAATATCAATTAATAATATAATAGCTATTCAGTAGTACGATTCAGTAAGTATTCAAGTTAACGAATAAGAAAGTGTTATGCTTTGTCACTTATCTTATACTATTAAAAAATAAGTTTTTTTTGACTGATATATATAATTTTAACATGGAATTATTGTGTCTTTCGGATATGGTACTTTTCATATATTGAGTTGTCCGAAAAGTTCATGCCGATTTTGAAGAAAAATTGAAACGCAGAAGATTAAAATTTTAGTACACATTTATTAAATTATATAGGTGCCATTCTGTTCTACAACCTTTCTCTATCTTTCAGGCAACTTGAAAATTCCGTCCTTCCAGAATCTCTCAGGTTTTTCAGCGAAAAACTTTTCTAAGTGATTTTTTTAGCTCGACCAAAGAGTTGAAACTTTTTCCATTAAGGGAATTTTATAATGATCGAAATAGATGGAAATCAGAGGACGCGAGGTGAATGTGGTGAATGGGGGAGAACATTCCAACTAAGCTCTAACAACTTTTGTCGAGTTATCAAAGATACATGAGGTCACGCATTGTCCTGATGAGACACGACGCCCTTCCGATTCGCTATTTCAGGACGTTTTGTTCAATTGTTATCTTCAATTCGTCTAATTGGGAACAATACTTCTGAATTTATCGTCTGTTTGGTAAAAGCTCATAATACAAGATCCCTTTTCAATCCCACCAGACACAGAGCATGACCTTCTTTGAATGAAGACCTTCTTTGGAAGAAGACTTTTGGAGTGGCTAAAGATGGTTCATTCCGCTTTCCCCAAGGTCTTTTTCGCTCAACTTGTATCAACATTATTGTAAATGATCCATTTTTCATCCCCCGTCACTACTTGCTTTAAAAATAGTGTCTCCTCGTTGCGTTTATAGAGCGAGTCGCAAATGAAAATGCGATCCATCAGATTTTTCTCCGTTAAATCGTAGAGAACCCATACATCAAAACGATTTATGTAGCCAAGCTTCACAAAATGCTCGTGGATGGTGGATTTTGACATATTCAACATTTCTGCTAATTTACGTGTTGTACAGCGTGGGTTATTCTCGATCAGTGTTTTAATCTGATCTTCATCTGTGGTGGAAGGCCCTACCCGGGTGTTCTTGATCTTCATCAAGGTTGAAATCACTAGCTTTAAACCTAGCAAACCCCTTCCGCACAGTTCTTTCAGTTACAACACCTTACCATAAACAGCGCATATCTTGTTTGCCGCTTGTGTGGCATTTTTGTCTTTCAGATAAAAAGAAAAGCATTAAATGGACTTTGTTTTCTTCTCATATTCAAAGACGTATAAAACTGACAAAAATTAACGTATCGCAACCAAATTTTTTTTCAAGTATGCCTGAAGTATTGTCTTTTATGGTATGTACGCATGTCATTTGTTTTCAATCGTTCTGATATATTCACTGTCCTTATGCCACCTATCAAAAATCGACACGAACTTTCCGGACAACTTAATACTTTTTATCAAGAGATAATTTTAAGGATTCTTTTCGAAATATATTTAATATCTAGGGACAAACCATTTCGTTTGAATCAACTAAAAATCCTTTGAATATGGATAAGCAAATCTTGGCAATGCTATAAAACAGGTCTTCCAATGCATCTAAGTATCACGTAGGTCACGTACAATTTTTTGCTATATCTAAATTTTCCTCGTGCAACCCTTAGCAGTTGTGTGTCAATATGCCAACAGATTCTATCGCTGCAACACTTTTGTAGTTTCGAATTTGTGTAATATTGCGTATTTCTATATATTGTGAAAGAAAATGATAAATTTGTAAGAAACACTGCAAATTACTTATGAATATCCGGTTCAGGAGGGAGTCTTAGATATATGTGTGTGATTTTTTTCAGTGATTTTTTTCTTTTAGTGTAATTTTTTAATGATTCTTTTTAATTTTAATAATTTAAATTAATAATTTAAATGCTAATAGTCGATAATGAGTCTATCGAACGGCTACATCTAAAAAACGAATTAAGGATACAAATAGTGCCTCTGGTGAGTAAAACTGCGCTTTTATGTACACCATTTTTTTTATATAAATGTATTTTTTTAATTAATGATATTTATTTATTTTTATCAGGATATTCAGCTTCAGGCCATAAAGATATGGGAATTCATTAAATCATCGGCGCAGCATTCAACTGTCGAGACTTTATGACAGGCAAGCATTCGACGAGCTCTGGGAGGAGTACTCAGAAGACAATTTAAATTGGATGCCTTTCGACATCTTTGATCTCCACTTCTTATATGGACTTCGTCCATATGAAGTCGACAAGTCTGAAGAAATGTGGGCTTAATGGTAATCCCATTATTATATTTAAAATATTGTATTTAAAATATTGTATTTAAAATATTATATTTAAATACAATATTAATATAATGCTTTTTTATCCGACAAAAAAAACGAAGAATAGTGTTGACTGCATCAGTTTTTTTTTAGGCACACTACTTTTTTTAAGAATGTATTACTAATAAACGCGATGCTGTAAATATGATGCACAATATTTATGATAAAAGTTCCCTTATAGAATGTGAATTGATTACATACGCCTGGACCTTGGATCAAATTGTATTCCACACGTTACACGAATAAAAAAAAATGTGAATATTAAAAAATAAATATTAATAAATATTACTTTATGTTTAAAATTATTTATTCCTTTGTCCCTACCTTTTCACCTTTTCCCTACCCTTTTCACCTTTTCCTTCGTCATACTCCATATATTAATTGATAAGGCGCTCATTACAACTAAAAAATTATTACATTTAGATGCTAAGTCATATTATTTAAAAATTATTAAATGAATACCCATCTTAATAAAATCGAGAAAAAGACAACGAGCGAAAGAATACAACGAGGGAAGAAGAGAAAGCGCGAATAATATAGGTAGGTATGGGACTGCATCGAGAGGAAGCGAGAGAGCATGAGTAAGGATAAGGTCTCCCAACGAGTTGAAGAGAGAAAACTGTACCTTATAATGGGTGGAAGAGAAAGAATAACATGGTGGGCCCTGTCTCCTTCCCATGATCCTCATCCAGTGACGTCGACTCCCTCTTCCTCGGTCCCCTCGCCTACTGACGTCAGACCCCCTCCCTCGAACGTCTAGCAACGTACTTCTCCCACCCTCGGACCACCCTCTCACACCCACACACACATACCGCGTATACGTATACGCACTAATAGGAATTGATCCAGAACCGGCCTAGTATATCTACTCGTAACAAACATTGACGATATGTGGAAGACAGATTTAATCGAACTCCAAAATCTAAAAAGTTACAATAATGATTATTATAACGATTATCTGTTAATAATTATCGATATACTAAATAACTATGTCTAGGTAGAATCTACGTCTGGGTAGAATCGTTACGCGACAAAACGAGTAACTGCGTGATAAAAACTTTCCAGCGCGTACTAGCGAAAAGCGAAGGACGAATACTCATATACTTGCAAACGGACAGGGCCAAAGAATTTGTCGCACAATCAATGCAGAAATTTCTTAAAGAAAACGACATTTTCGCGTAACGGGTAACGCGTTTTCGGGTAACGCGTTTTCGGGTATCGCGCAATCCGCATTAAAGCCGCCATCGTCGAGCGCTTCAACAGAACACTGAAAGAATGAATGTGGCGTTATTTCACGCATAAAAATTCGCCATGCTACATTGATGTTCTACAGCATATTGTACACGCTTACAATCACACGCGTCACTCGTCCACGAGAATGCAACCAGCAGTAGTAACGAGAGAAAACACACGTATTGCTTGCAAAATATAGCTCGTCGTTGGAAAAACGAAACGTTAAAGAAACATGCGCGAAAAGTTAAATATCGCGTCGGAGATCTCGTTCGTATCAATAGAGCAAAAGGCGCCTTCGAGAAAGGATACAAGGCTAAATGGAGCGAGGAGATATTTCAAATTTACCGATTCTCGATTGGAGAAATCCTCACGTGTATGAAGCGAGATTTAGCAGACGAAGTCATAGATGGTATTTTTTAGCAAAAATTTTGAGCAAAAATTAACTGAAGTTAAGAAAAACTTAAAGGAAGAACAATTTATCGTCGATCGTATGATAAAGAGTAGGGGACGAGGAGCTAATAAACGAGTATTAGTTAGCTGGCGCGGTTATCTCAGTAAATTTGTATTGATACTTGGATTCCTCTTCGAGTTTAATTTCTCTTCGCGATGGAGAAGGAACAATTTCTTCTGGTACTTCCAAATGGTAACAGTATACATCATTTTTCAGATAATACAGTATCGTCCTTTATCACGGAAGAGTAACTATGACTCTTTTAATACTCTTGGGGCTCTCGCTCTCTTGGACCCTTGATACTTCCTCTTTTGGGGATTCTTTGAGTTCGGGCGATTGCCCTGCGATTGGGCTGCGATTTTCTGGATGGAATGAGCATTGAGTCTGGGGCTATCCCGAGTTAAACACTAGACCAACGATTCCGGTTGAGGTAGAGGCGAAAGTCAGTGTATGGTGAACGAACCCTGAGGCCCATATAGTAGGCGTAGGTGGCGCGGTAATCATCAGAGTGCCTCAATTGCGTTTATACCGCAAACCGCCTCAAAGGGCAGCTGTAGAAGGGCAGGCATGTGCCTCGCTGTCTGGAGAATGTGCCCTTGCGAAGAAGCTGTATACGAGTGTCCTGGCTTTACGAAGTTCAGACGTCTGGGGCTGGGATTCATTATTTGGAGTCATAATTCCTAGCGCGTTGTGCGGGTGCTCACGAAGTCTGGTAGTCGTGGTCGATTAAGATGCCAAGAAAGTCATAGTAGGGACGATGACGCGCAATACAGACCTCCTAGCAGGTCCCTTAAGCCTATATCGTCCAAGTCACACACCTACTTGCTCCTGGGACCCTGCGCTTGCGCAGGGTGGTAAAATGATGTTGTACGCCCCTAAGGGCTTTTAGCCCAAGTACCGACGTGAGTTATGGAGTCAAAAAAGAATTTGGCAGCTATTTGGGGGGGCTCTCGGCTATCAATCCATTTGTTCCCCTACACGCATAAAATAATAATTAGGTCAAATAAGAAACGTTCGGGTTCTCGGATGGTCCGGGCATTGCGTGATAGATGTGCGAATATGGACTTCGCCTATGCAGAAGCGTCAGAGGAAAACGTAGCTACATCTGCGCGCAATATCTTGATATCTCTTAGAGGTATATAATGAGATGACTGAACACGACAGCCAGGCTGAACACAGCCAAGAATCACTTGCGAGCATTCCAGAACAAGCATGAGGAGTACACGTTGTTCATGCCTACCCAGTAGAGGCAAAGCGCAGTAGACGTTAATCGCGTAAAAGTTAGATTGGTTAGCGGAGAAAGTCCGTCTCATGGCTCGCGCTAAGGCTATACCACCTCAGCCGGGGGAGTCCGTTTATGAACCAACATCTGCAGGACAATCTACAGGAATTATCTCAATCTACAGTGTTACATGGGCAATGGAAGGTTGCAATAAGCGAGATTCATTTCTGTGTAGCTTTTACGTACATTATAACGAAAATGTGTCAGATTTGTCGATGTTAAACCTAATGAGAGGACGAATGGTACGTTAACGGCAAAAGAAGTTATATTATTTAAATGGAATTTACAACGATATCCATGAGCTTATTTGATGCGATTAATATCACGTGTAAAGATGCCGAATTTTTATTTCGAACAGCAAAAAGTCTGAAAGGTAAAATCTTGATAAGTATTAGTAACTGCGATGAGAAATGTAAAATGTTACATCATATAAACTTTTCCTATATATCTTCTACAAATGCTAGATTTCTTATCAGCAATTTCAGTAAATACCAATTTTATTCCAGGCGATACGTAAACCTAATTCGAATGAAACAGAAGAGAAAACTTTTCTTACTCACGGACTTAATAAGGAAACGGGAAAATGACTTGCAGACAGTTACTGGAATAGCGAGCCCTGTAGTTTGGGCGCAGTATCCCCGATAAAATATTCGTTTATTGCGATATTTGTGAGCCTTATATAATAGGCGATGCACGTAGTCCTCCCTCTTCTCAGGATAGTTCTGGTCGAGATACGCAGTCATAATTACATATTTGGTGCAAATTTGGTGAATTTCCCATTTCCAAATTATATCCCATTGCGACGAATTTCAGAACGATCGAAATAAAAATAAGAGATCATCTTGGAAAAAAAATTCCATTCAAATTCAGAACGCTGATAGTGACGCTGCAATTTTAAACAATAACTTTCTTTCTTCCGTGTACGCGAGTGTATTGGTGAGTCTTTAGTTAAGAACTAGCGATGGAATATGAGAAATATTTTGATGCCCGGTAGCAGAGGTGGAATTCCACGTATTTTCGTCGGCTCTACCAACGGACATAGAAGCTTTCTTGGCGAGTTATTTAGAAAAATACCTAAATAAAGGTGCACATGCTGTCGGTAAAGAAGCTTTACGTGCAAGAATTAACGTAATAGAAGATGTCGAAAATAATAAACCGTTAAAGAAAACGGTCAAAAGGTTCGCGGAATCGAGGAGAAATCTGAAGAAAAAAGCCAAAGAAAAATTAAGTTCCTTGATAAGAGGATATGGATATAAGATATTCACGAAATCCTCGCCGCTTCAGTTTCTATCCGATCGAGATAAACGGATCGTGCATCGTAAACGACGTCGGACGATCGGATAAAAGAAAATTACCAAGAAGAATTACAGGGAAGAAGAGCAAAAAAAAGTGACAAAAAAGAAAAAGAAAATTTGTGCTGCAGGAAGAAAGACGAAAAAACATGGAGTCAAGAAACACGATATATCCGATATATTCTCTTAATTGAGATAGAAATTTGTGGCTGAAGAAAAAGCATGTCCTTTCTTCATACCTACTCGAGCGAGTGTATAAAGAACGAACTCGATCTCTTCTCTCTATCTCCTACGCAAACCAGCATTGATTGATTCACAATGGATTTATTACAAACCCGTAACTTCGCTCGCAGACGACTCACTCATAGAATTCGTCGTACCCGGACATGGAGAAGACTATCTAGACTATCTAGACTATCTCACTCACACTATGTTGAGCCTTCGCATACGCGTAGAAAGCGAATGCGGGGAGAGCACATCGATTTCATCCGACGACAAGGCAAAAGTAGAACCCATAAATCATCTACTGCATTCCATGTTCAATCAAGTCGGCGTATATTTCAATCAAAAGTTCGTATCGTCACCAAACAATGCTTACGTATATTGCATTATTAAATTATGTTTCACCTGCAAAAACCTCTCATTTAACTTCTTGCTTATGAGACACGGATATCCCTGATTACATGGACGACACATTATTCCTGATTACATGGACGACTCATCAAATCCAAATACAGCGCTTGAGAGACACGCGTAATACATTCAAGGAAATCAGGCGCTAGATCTTATTGGCCATTTTCACTGCGACATTTTCAATCAAGATAAATAAATTTTTAATTAATGAAGTGGAAATTAGAATGAGATTCGTGTGTTCGAAAGATTTTGTCTTATGGAGAGTAAAATGATATCAAAAATATGCATTCTTGATGCAAGTCTATTCGTAAAAAGAGCAAAAATAAGTTCGGATGTACTACTCGCACATGCTAGAATGCTAAGTAAAACTACGGCCAAATATCCCCTTACGAAAGTCGAAGTTAAAACATTCACGATACACGCCGGCGTCATAGGGGAATCGATAGACAATGCTATACTCGGACAGCTGCTAAAACGAATAATAGTCGGCTTTGTCGATAACAAGGCGTTTATTAACGGCGATAGAAAATTGAACCCGTTTAATTTAAAAAATTACGGTATAAATTTCTTTTCGCTGTATGCCGATGGCATGCAAATTCCCAGTAGACCGATACAACCGATACAAATTTTTCGAAAAACGAGCCTCGCTCTATGTTGAAGCTTATCACACGTTATTTTCGGAAACCGACATTCACTTTCAACGAGGGTAATTCTATAAGTAGAGACAATTACGCCAATGGCTACACTTTTTTCGCTTTCGATCTTCGCTTTCGCTCTAGATCTATCCATTAATTGCGCAGGACATTGGAATCTCGTAAAATACCGCAACTTACGATTAGAAGCGAGATTCGAAAAAGCTCTTTCCATGACTATTATCATTGTATCATCTATGCCGAGTTTGATAACGTTTTAGAAATCGACTCCTCGCGTCATTGTCGACTTTTCCATCCTATTTTTTACTTTAACTTTTTAGTCCTATAGTTTTTGCGAAAAAATTATTTTCCCTTCACTACACATTTTTTTCTTATCTAATTGGACGCGAGATAACAAAAAAGCTTCAGTCTTGTTTGCGCCGACGCCAGCGTTTCGTAACGTAAAAACAATAGTGAAAATTTGAATATCATGAATATAATCATCAACATAGACGACATTTTCGTGATATCGAAGAAAACTTTATTCCGAAAGAAGTCGCGATTCTAGCAATTAATGCGACGATCACCGGACACTGGATTATTATGACGTCATCTTGTCCATTTGACGATTTACCCGAGAGAGTAAGACGAGAAAACAACTACACGAAATTATCACGGAATCGAATAGTCAATGGAGATGCCAAAAAACTTTACGATACATCTGCGTGACATTATACGACACGCATGCTATCAGAGGACAAGAGAAGACACATTATCTGAATAATCTATTCTCTAAAAATATAATCTGAAAGGAATTTCTCTGGCTTTCAAAAATCTACCAGATTTCGAAGGTCGTGCTGCACGCATCACAGATTTCGAATCAGCGTCGAATTACATTGCGCTTTATGCAACGCTAAATTGAAACGCTGGCTAACTATACGAAATAGCAGCAATTCAAGTTACGATAGCCTTCCCTCAGAAAATTAGAGCGAGAGCGAAAAGACAATGGAAATTTTTCAATTTAAAAATCAGAAACACGATATCACTTGCAACATTGCGTGGAGGAAAAATATCATGACAGAAAAGACGAACCAGAATGAAGATAAACAAGCGAGGAGAAAAAAGATCTTCCAAAATTCGACTCGTCGACTGGTAGAGATAAAGCTAACACTAGCGTCTCACAAACTTCGAGCATTTTTGGGAGCTCCACATCGCACACGCTAGCAAAAGAGGTATATTTTAAGCAAACATTTTCTCTCTCACGCTCTCCGACGACGAGAAATGAATTCGCTGGAAATTTTAAACGCATTACATCATCTTAGTGTCCGATGGGGGTCGGGAGGTCTATCCTGCCGATCAACTGCCGAGGGTGGACTGCCATTGTCGCTAACAAGGACGATCACAATCGACTTGACGAACACTGGGTCGCCTTCTACATCGATGAACACGGAATAGGAACGTATTCTGATAGCTATGGCTTGCCGCTCTTAAATCCAAGATTTGACTTCGACGAAACTCCACCACGTATCGTTGGAATACGACAACGTTATAAGGAATACTTTCTCAAACTTGTGGACAATACTGCTGTGTATTTCTACATTTTATGTGTAATGGCTATATAATCTGAGTCAGTTTCTTAATCTGTTTATCTCTGATTGTAAGCGAAATGACCGATTGATCGTATAGTTACTTCATAAAATTTTTTTTCATTGTAAACATAAATTCGTAAATTCTCATGTTGTATACATGTTCAAACGTATATTCCTTCAAAAAAATAAAATAACTACTTCATGTAACATTTGAACTTGTAAATATCGCTTGTTTCTTACTCCTACCTTCCTTACCCTCATTTACAATAGATACATTTTCTCTCATATTTCAGACTTAGTGTACATTAAATACATAAAATATATATAGAAAGAATTTTTTTAAAGTAATGCTTGAAAACGTCGTGCCATTTGAACATGTTCGTTCCTGTTTTATCCCCCCTCCCTCATTTTTCCAAAAAGTAAGACTTTCTCTAGACTCCCTAATTTTCATATAAGATCTCATCTCTCATAAATAATAACATTCACAAACGCCAACAAATCGGAGGCACTGTGCCGCGTCAACAAAAAAAATGACCGTCATAAAACCTCCCGCTATTCATGTTCGTACTTTGTACGTGTCCTCAAAAAAATGCTATAGTCCCAATCTCCATCAATCTTCATCATTTTTTCGGACTTTGCCCTCCATTTTGTCCTCTACGATCCCTTTCTTCAATCATCTCACGGGTAGGTCAATCAAATCTTTGGCAAATATAGAACATATCATTTAATTATCCTATTACTTCACCCTTCATTCCTCGACCAGAACGCGTCCTTTTCCAGACTGATCCTAAGTCTAGATCATGTCCACGGCGCCAGAGGAGGATGCCGCCGGGGGAGTTGTTCACATTATTTTAAGTTTAACAGTACACTTTAAGTTTTAAACAATTTTTCATAAATAATTAATAATTAAAAAACTACATATAATTCATATATTCTTAATATAATAATATTATATTTTAATATTTCAGAATCCATTGAAACAATAGGTTTATCAAGAAAGAAAATTTTTCTAGTAGTAAGAAACTATTTGAATAATAATGTAATTAATTATTGAGACCATTACATTTCGAAAAATCAATCTTAAATTTCTGTCGACATTTTTGACGAGAGTTAGTTTAATTTGACATTTTAAACCATTATTAAAATTGTATTAATGACTTCAAAAAATGCAGAATCGAAACTTTTACTATTATGTTAATATTCTAATAAATTTCTCTTACATACTACAATCCTGTGTCAGCTCTTTATAAGCATCATTAACGTTATTAATTTATATTTGACAAATTATGTTTTTATAAACACAGATTTAGTTTTTACTTTTCACATTTTATTTCAATTCTTCTATTAATATGTTCCTAGATCTTTAATCTTGAATAATTAATTGTTAATGATAATGTAATTAATCTTTAATCTTGAATAATTAATTGTTAATGATAATGTAATTAATGTAATTAAAAGATCTAGGAATATATTAATAGAAGGATTGAAATAAAATATGAAAAGTAAAAAATAAATCTACGTTTATAAAAACGCAATAAATATTGACAGTATTTAAAAATGAATATTGACTGTATTACAAAAATTGTAAAATTTAAACAGAAATATCCTGTACAACAAATTTCTGTTCAAATTTTACAATTTTTATTATACAGTCAATATTAATTTTTCTTAATTTAACCTAAATGAAACACTTCTACACATCGATCATATCGGATCCGTCATTTTGTTCTTTCGCAATTTGACCTCAAATTCGTAAGTGACCTCAAAAACTTCCCGTGGTACTGGATATCGACTACATTAAAAGTATTTAAAAATTTATATTCGCCATATTGGATCCGACATTTTCTTTTTTGTAATTTTAGATTCGTAATCAGTGATTTCGGAAACCTCTAAGTATCAATTTCGAACAAATTGAACAATTCTTTCACATTTTTGCCAGCTTTTGAGGATTTGAAACCACTGTGTGGCGGCCACTTTCTCGCGAGTGCGTCGCAGCTACGAGATACCAGAATAAATCTCCAGAGGAGCAGCACGCGATAAGAGATCGTGCGTTTAAGAAACAGCTAGCGATCTCAATATAAAATCGCCGAAGCGACTGAGACAGGCAGTACCAGGCTCAAGGAGTACCGAGAACCAACAATACGAGCCAGCCAAGCTGTCACCAGCAATAGCATCAGCAACAGTGTCAACAGTGACACAGCGGAAGCACCGGACCACAGCAGTAGCTACAACGGAAACACTAGACTACCACAGAAGCAGTAACACAGAGACATCAGCAGCAATTCAGCAGACATCGATGCCGCCGCTTAAAGTACATGCGAAGTGTAAATGGCAGCGAATGAAAACACCGCCGAAAAAAGCACCGACCTGCAATTCGTATCACACGCTACCTAGCCTGTGTAGAAATTTAAGTAGGATTCCGATTGGTTTTCCCTAATTACTATTAGAATCTGGTTAAATAATCTCGTCAAGAATCCGATTGGGAAATGTCGCTTTTAAAAAGAATACCGGTTAGGAAAACTTGTAGGAATTCAGTCAGATTTATTAGCCGAATTCCTATTATGCGAAAGTTTTATTGATGTATTTAAAATTTAATTTAATTTTATTGTAAGTATTAGTAATTATTTTTAAGTATTAGTAATTGGGAGCATCATATTTTAAAATAAAATAATGAGAAAAAAGTTTTCTCTCTAAATTCGGGAATTAATTTCATGATGCTCCCAATCTCAAAACTCCATCCTCAAGTTGTATCACACCTCGCCTATATTTAACTTTTGCAATCGAACGGGAATTGCTGTACTTCGATGAATTGCTGTACCTACGAATCCTATATGTTAATATATGTATAATTGTGACATCTGATCAATAGAAATATTAAAATTAGAGTTTATTTAAATATATTTTCTTCATTAACTTTTTAAAAGTGAATTAGTGTATTATTATTGATTTCAGAAGTTATGATTTTTATAGATTGAATCTGTAGATAATCGTACACAGTAATTGTTGTTTAGCCGTATCATCTCAGTAAAAAATGCAATGAAATATCCTCGGTTCGCGAGGCAGAGCGATGCTTCTCTCATCCAGATTCATTTGTTTCGAACAAACGCATGTGGAACTTATAATATCTGTACTTAGGATTCTTGTGGATATCCTTTCCTGTTTTTTCCTGATCTTCTTGAGCGACTGCAATGCCAAGCGAATCTAGGAACTCCTTATTAAAATTTGAATATTTGCTCGCGCGCTTATATTTATATCAAAGATTCTTGTGGGTACCTCCTATTTTTTTCTCGATTTTCTTGACTGACTGCAGCGCCAAGCACGGACTTAGAAACTCTCAATTGGGATCTGAATTGAATAACAAGACATTTGTTATTGTGTGCTAGGATGTAAACGCTTGGATTTTCTAACGAGAAACGTGTCATTCGTGTTCGTGCGCTCGACCTGTCGCTCCTGCTCCGATTGTGCTCAGTTGTTATCTTTTCTAAATTATTTTCTTTTCTAAACTCAACATACCGAACCTTCGGAAGGTTGTAGCGTCATCCGTGACGCGTTACGAAGTTATACAAAAAAATTAATACGACCTTGACTCACATTGTCAAGATCACGACCCTGAGTGACCATCGAACACTTTCAGCAGACGAGGATGAGAGAGGACGAAAAAGAGTGAGATAGGGCGAAAAAGAGAAGGGTAGGTAAGGGAGGAGGGAGGGGAGAGTGGAGTTGGTCGAAGTTGTGAGTGAAAGGTGAAAGAGAAGAGAAATGACTGTGGATAAAGAAGAAAAGAAGATGTTACTTCATTTTTCACGAAAATTATCACTTTTCGACCGCTTGTATGTCCAGAATGGCTTGACCGATTTTTATCTTTTTTGGCTCAAATTATTCGTGACGATGCCTCCTTTCAGGATATTACGTACGATTTAAAATTTTTTTATATTTTAGTACTCCTATACCTTCTAAAAAATGGACTTTGATGGTTTGGGATAAGAGACTTGTAGTGTCTTTTTTTTTAACATGGCCGAAGACACTACCGCGTCTCTTGAAAAAAGACATGAGAAAAATGACACTTGAGTAGTACAGTACGGAATAAAGAAATTATCAAAGGGATATTGTAAAGCACAAAGTTATTTAAATTTGATTATTACTTTTGGAGAAAATATTCACTTTATACGAAATCATTATGAAGTACATCAAGGAAATAATAAATATAAATTATGTGGAAACGTAATAAATAATCAGAAATATGTGCTTTATTGAATAATTACAAAAGAACGGAATAAAGGATAAAAAGGCGACTTGTTCCAAATATGAAGCCTTAAAGGATGTGGATTAGCAAGAATACATGAATATCAAATTAATTACGTTTTTAAGATACAGGCTCAGAGAACATGACAAGTACATAACTAACATAGTAAATATGAAACAAAGTCTTTTTTTATATTATTTACTAAAATAAACTAAAGTCAATTTTGTATTACTTTTTTGTATCTATAATTTTATTATAATCTCTCTAAATTTCTCAGAGTAAAATCTCACTCTAAGAGAGTGAAAATACGGCGAAATTATTAGCGAAATAGAGAAAAAATTTTCCCTAACTTTCTTCTAACTGAAATCTAAACAAAATACTAAATAAAATAGAAAAAGTATTATAATTAAGAACAAAAGTATAATAAAAAATAAATCGGAAATGACAAAATACAACAAAACATTTTTAATATTGTTTAGAGCATATTTAATATAAAAAACTTCAATCTTAAAACATTCACTTTTAAAAAAGAATATTTATGTTTTTGTTTATTTTTGCGATATCTTATTATTAGATATAAAGTTGAGTTCCTTGATTTAATTTATTCATAATTCGCAGGTTTAAAATTCTCTAAATTTAGAAATCTAAAATTTTATTATTGCTTTCTTAAATAATTAAAAAAATTTTAGGTAAACATTCAAAATAGATCCACCTCCAATGATTTCGATCTTTACATATATTATCGAAGTCATATACTGCCAAAATAATCTATTGCTCCTTGTACTCCTTGAGTAATCTTCGGAAAATATTAGTATTCGCGCTATTGTATTCTCACTATTTGTCGTTTTTTCGCGCTCACTATTTGTGTGTTCAAAAGTTATTAACAAATAAAGTTGACAATATGTATTTAATATGTATTTAATATGTATTTAACTGTATAATATGTATTAATATTATAATATGTATTAATAATAATATGTATTAATATTAATAATATGTATTAATATGTATTTAACTGTATATTTTAAATTATAACTTAAATTATCACAAATAACAGTTCCCACCATCTCCCTTACCTCGGAGCGTACGATTTCCTAAGCGAACATTCAGTATTCCCACCTCCCCCTTGCCAAAAAGTGTGCGACTTTCCACGCGAATCGAGATTCTCACAGCCAGATAAAATTTGCGTTAGGTTAGGTTAGGAGGTTCGTAGGGGGGTGCAGGGAGGGTGAGAGGGTGCAAAGGGAGGGGCAGAACCCTTATTTCGCCCACACGCCCCTCTTTGCTTCTGAAGTGAAACAAGATCAACAATTGTTCTATTTCAAATAGTTTCGTGTAGAAAGAATACACATGTGACGAGGGAAGGGTAGAGCTCCTCCTCCTGCACTTCCACTAGATTTAATCCTAACCTAACCTAACTCAATTCTTATGTTAATAAAAAGCTTATGCCTTCTTATGGTATATGGAGTGCTATTTTCTTTTTGTCAGAGACCTATGCCTCTCGCATAGTAGCCATGCACGATGTGATTTTGTTAACATAAAATAAGTGCGGCAGCTTGTGCAGAAATATACTTTATTCTCCTTATGATGTATTTACATGGTAATTCACGCTGTACAATGACCAGTTTGCTCATCGGTCCTCACGCAGATGAGCAATGGCGAACAATGAACTGAATCGAACAATCAGCGCGCCTTCCAGCTGTAAACACGTTACGCTAGTCTAAGCAGCGCCCTGCAAGCGCGATAGAGAAATCGATACGCAGCCACGCGCGGTATTAGACCGACTGAATTTTTCATAACAGACATTACATAGACATTTTGCGCGCAGACATACTGCCACCTTTGAAAGGATCGCCTTTCAACAAAACAAGTGGTTGCAATTGATAAAAAATAGCGTATTAAAGAACTAAACAATTAAAAAGTATAACTAATGTGAATAGTAAGGAAGGAAGTAAATTTCAAATATCACAACCAGACTTAGTCTTCAATTAACAGTAGACAGAGACGGGTAATGGGTCGTTTATAAATGCAATTTGCTGTACGTATGGCGACGCGGGCTATGACTTGCTTGGAGATATCTCTTGAATTCTTCCTAGAGACTATGATAGCGAAGAGGTCAAATTGTCATCTTTGATAATAACCATTTAGCCGATATGTATAGATAACTCGTTTACCTGCCACTTGTTACATTCCTGGCACTATATAAGATACTCATGTATACAATGCTTCCAAAGTGTTGACGCAGTTGTTGTATATATATTGCCATCGCGAAAGATTTACGGATATCTCATCCAGAGATGGCTCGTAATAAGATGCGAGAGAAGATGCTTATCAAAAAATATCCCAAAGTTAGCGAAGCCAAATCGATAGAATCAGATGAAATCGTGAAAGGACGAGTATTTAGTATTGCTTCAATCTGGAAGAATAATGTTTTCAGTTCTTCATATTTCGAGTTAATTTCTTGTTATACAGGTTAAATGTCGCTTGGTCCTTCACGGTTATACAATCATGGTGTAATACCTTAGGCGGTATAAAGTACCAACAAACTCTTCACAAATGCTCAACATCTGATCTTGGATTTGTTGCTAAATTAGCTCGTTCCGAATTAGTTCTGCTAATTCGTTTAGCTCGCGTTCGGCAGCTATCTCATTTCACACAAAATTTGAACAGTTATCAGAAAAAATAGCTGAAGGACAGCCTCTTCTCGCAACGAAAACACTTAAAAATATTTTTGATGACAAGTTTAAGTCTAATTCAACATGGACTGCTTCGGTAATTAAACAGACATAATGTAGCATTTCACCAGCTTGATTCTTTTTGCACCTTTTTTGCAGTAGAGAGGGCCAACCTAATCCACATTGATCAAATACTCTTAGATTTTAATCCGCGATTCAAGTTCCTCATGAAAGCGGAGGCGTTCTAGAACAAACAACATTTTCTGAGAATCTATCGAATGATTTTAAACGCTAAAATGGGCCAATATCGCTCATCAAGCTGCTGGAGTAACTTGCAGTCCAACATACAAATGTTTCACATGCTCGTGCATCAAATTGGATAATGAATGATTTCTAGGCAACAGTATGGAATGTTTGAATGCATAAGGAGGATTCCCTTAAACCACCTCTCACGCGTAAGATGTCGGAATCGTCGAGGAATGGATTTAATTTTAGTATAGGACTGTTGTACAAACAGCTCCTTGATTAATGAATGATTTTGTTTCCTTTGCAAAATGCTTCAATTGTATTATCTTGATCAGATGGAAAATTACCTGCTATTGCTCGTTTAGAGATTTAGGTTGGACGAAGTTTCTTCGTAAAGATGAAGCTTCTTGTGATTGATCGTGAAATGATCTTTTTACACGTTTGAAATTTTCTACAGGAATATGTACGCAACAATCCGAATGAATCTGATGAAGTTTGAATATTGATAAAATATGTCAGGCTTTTGTATATTAGCTGTTACTATGGTAATAATCTTGAGTTTTCTTTCAGAGATGTTCTTCATATCAGTAATATAAAGGCAGAGTTCTTTGACAGCTTTCCTTGTCATGCTTCAACCATGGAGGCTCTAGCCAGATATCTAATTGAGTTAAAGAATTTACTTCCACCCAGCTTTGTAACTTTGTGACACAACACCAAGATGTTGAAGAATGACTTGATTCACTGCATTTATGTCTGCAATTGAGCGGTTTTTTTGACAACACTCACAGAAGTTTTTATTTAATGATTACTATTTTTTGTTTTGCTAATGATGGCTCAAAACGGAGCCAAAAACATATATTTTTTATTAAATTGTTAAATTTGCGAATTCTAATGTTGACTCCTATAGCCCTTCGTTTCATAGTGTTATTATTATAATTGTTAATGAAAGGAGGATATTTTCAATAATTAAATATTTTACTGTTTAATTATTTTTCTTTGATTAGAGTACTTGGCATGATACCGTAACAGCAAGTCCATAAGATTGTCCTAACTGCGCATGTGATTTCACTGGATCGATGTTAATTCCTATATCTCCCCGATGGTGTGCCATAAAAGTTGATCATGATTGACTGCACGATTGCAGCCACAATAGTACAATTGTAGAATGCGTCCATAGATAAATGGAAGATATTTGACATGTAAAACATTTCGAAATCTTACTGATAAGTTGAGCTAACAGTAATGCACCACATAATTTGAGAAGCGGGAGTAATAGCTCTTTAATGGCACTCTTGATTTACAGCAGAACAGGCATGTGCAGTAGACACCGTTGAAGTAGAACGTTAATAGATGCATGCTCTTATACGATTTCGCTAGCATTTGAGAACTCATACAGTTCCAAACGGCTATTCTGCAGCGATGACAAGGTGAGGAATGCTTATCCTTTTCAGTTCCTGCAACTTTGTTTCAAAATGCTTTTATTTGATACTCAATTCCAAGGGAATCGGTTCGTTTAAAATAAGCTTGAATCGCCAGAAATCCTGCATGATTGAGTAATGTAACTGGACCCAATAACCTTGATGGATCAAAGATTAGAGAGATGCGCGATAAATAATTCGTTTGATAAACGCTTCAAAAAGAGGCAGATTGATGGATGAATATTTGAATACGTCGGCTTAACAATCCCATGCAATGCGTAGCATCAGTTTCTCGAAATCTTTATCAAAAGATAGATTAAATTCTTTTTGTTTGACCGAGCAGTGCTGGTTCTGGAGACAGCAAAGATTGAATGATATTTCTTTAGTTCAAATTATCTTTCTTTTAATAATGCAATAAGCTCTCTCTTGATTGATAAAGCTTCTTTTAGTGAATCTGCTCTAGACGTAACGAGACTACATAAAAGTCTCGTAATGCTATCTATGACGTCCTTGAATATCTGCATTATCCTCCGCTAATTCTCTTATGGCTCTGGCAGAAAACGATTCTGACGAAGTGCCATAGATAAGAGTGAGCTCATCTTGGGATTCTCGTCAGAAAAGTATGATACAATGTTTGAGTCGACGATCAGAACTTGCTGATTTTGGCTATATCGCTTGTAAGAACATCAACTTGGCCAAAATGAAAAAAAAATCTTGTAGCGTAGGTCTCACCATTAATAGATCATTTAGAAATAGCCCGGTTGTGGTTTTGTATGAGTCGAACACTATTCTAAAGTTCGTAGTGGAGCTCGTTTCATTTCGTACGACATAATATGGAAGATAAAAGAATGGAGTACTTATACTTGGTACCGTGTGAATGTTCTCATGTAATGTATGTATTCCTGCGTGAACTTTTTATATTCGGCATACATACAAAGTTGAGCGATAAGCTATTTTCCAATGATATGAAGCGTCTTAGAGCGATGTTCCGGGATTCTCCCAAATCGTTTAATTTATCTTGTCTTGTTGATAGCTTGATGATAAAACGCCCATCATTATTGCGGTTTACGCTTTGCAGGAATAACCCTTCTTTTCAAGTGAGAATGGGTTAGCAATATTATTATGTTTAATCTCCCAAAACCGATTCAATGGCTCAATTCATCAGTGATATTAAATGAAAATTAAGAAAAGAGCCGGGTCTATATTATATCAGTGATACCGAAATGATTCATTCAAAATGTGTCTTTTACGATGTCGGCTGAGTTATTGATTGTTTAATCTGACCCGCACAAATGAGCCTCAGAAGAATTCCTATTGAAATGTTAACGCTAGCTAGTACATTAAAATTGGGGTCAGCGAATTTTATATGTTTTAGAATAGACATATTTTGCATAGATTTGAAATGTTGCGATAAACGCTGTGTCATTTTTGGAAACACAATCAATTTTCTCGCAGAAATTAGTAAAACATGATTTGACGCAAATGCTAATTATCTTATTACCATGAATTATTCCATCCATGACTTTTATCATAGCAATATCAAGAGATCTTTCCTTAAATTTTAATCGATTGCCTAACTTTTTCGAAGTTCTTATGAAATTTATTTGGGAATCACTGTTAAGTATTCGACATGAATAAATCTGATTATCGTATATATTGATGATCATGGTAAATAGTAGAACATTTAAAAAGCGACGTACGTATGACCGGGAATGGAGGATTGGTAATCTGACGATTGACACAGATTGATCGGAACTGTTCGATGTGCAACAATGTGCTATGTTTCTAGCTGCATTTTCGACGAGATACTTGAGTTACATGCTTTCGCTTGGTACGCAGTTGATCATAAGCAATCAAAATAAAGCCTTTTTCGCAGTCTTAACTCTATCTTCAACAGATAAATTAAAGAAGTTTTTACAATTATATATTGATGATTCTTTACATGCGAAAGAAAGATTGGATGTAGCGACGTTTGCAACAAATGTGGATTTTAAATTGCTATTTTAGAACAATGATATTTGTTAAGTTATTGTGAGATCAACCATGCATTGATTTCAAGGACCGGTATCGGAGAGTCAATTAAGGTCTTTAAGTTTGATACGCTTTTCCCTTTGATACTTAATTTCCATGATTTACTAATGGCTACATCCAATTTACAAACAATAAGACGAACAATCAAGTCATCCCAGTTGTCAGTGGATCTCTTGAGAACTTTAAGCACACGCAAATATTTGAGAATGGTGTCCAATAATTTACGAATAGTGTTATGATTTTCCTTATATACAATAGATACTTCAAACAAGGCGCGAATATGCCTTTGAACAAGCCATCTCTGATAGCTGAAACATTCCTTGACCGTCGTTCAAGCCTCATGATAATTAGTTGTGAGTGATCTATATAGACTTTATTATATCGGCGGCAGTATTTCTTAAGGAGGGTCGCAAGTAATGAAGCTTCTCGATTTCTGTTAAGTCTTCATTCAAATGAATAGTTTTTTAAATATATCCTTATAGGAATACCAATCATCGTACACAAAACTGCTAAATCTATCTTTGGCAATTTGACATGCGACTTTCCTCGAGCTAATCGTATCTATTTTCATGATATGAAGTCGATTAAGAGATGCTGTTATCCATCCGCTGTTATCCATCCAATGAGAGCTGTATAACGAGACATTAACTAAAAAAAGAACCTTCAAAATTCGCGCTTACTGTTTATGGAGAGCCTTTTTATTGATAATCAAGGAATCGACGTTATCGAGAATTTCTATACAAGATTGAGCCGCATCAAACTGGGACCACAATTCCGATAATCTTTGCTTGCGCTTGGTATAAGATAATACCACGAATCACTGCCTGCATCAAAGTTATCAAGGAAAGTTTTTAATTGTGTGACCGTTCTTCTTATGTAAGCTCTCCTGCTTTTCGTGTCTGATTAGCGTATTCATTGTAAAATGCTAAATTTAGTACGACACTGACTGTAACAACGTAAAATCGTTACAATGTGACAATGTGATAGCTCTTGCAAACAAGAATTTAGAATCTTTTGGAAATGTAAAATAGTAGAGCTTGTAAAGAGAAATGCTTGTAGAGCTTGTAAAATTTACTAAACGTATAACATGGCGGCTCTTGTGAACGAAAACAATATGTGGTGATGAACGACATATGGCGTCACTTGATCTCGATCAATGTTTCTGTGAATATAATATGCTTAATGACAGTATCGTAATCATAGAAGAATTTTCTTACATTGCAATATACATCTGAGATAAGCCTTAATTGCATGCAATTGAGACGCTTGCACATTACCTTCGAACGGATATTGTTTATTTATGCATGTAATACCTGCGCATTCGTGACACATACATACACACACGCACGCACACACACATCCGTAAATAATATACGAGGGCAAGTCAATAAGTTTTTAGAAAAACATAGTAAAACACATTTTTTTTATCGATTCATTTCTATTTTTCAACATAGTCTCCTTTCAGCTCGACTGCACTTGAACGATGATTCTTCAACTTTTTCAAGACATCCGAATAATATGATTTGTCCAACCCTTCAAAATAAGCTCTGTTTCAGCGATGAGCTCTGGTAGTGAATCTCTTTCCTCCGAACCATTTCTTCAGGTTTAAAAACAGGAAATAGTCGCAGGAGGCTAAATCTGGCGAATACGCTGGATGGAGAAGCAATTCGTAGCGGAATTCGTTGAATTTGGCCATCGGTGGCGGGCAAGTGTGAACCCGTGCATTGTCTTGATGGAAGAGCACTTCCTTCTTCGCCAAATGAGGACGTTTTTTCTTTAAAATGTTGTTGAAATGATCCAATAAGGCTGCGTCGCCATTGATCGTTTGTTTCGACGGAAGATCGATAATGAATTATAGCACGTGCATCCCAAAAAACTGTGGCCATCACCTTTCCGGCCAACTTTACGGTCTTCGCCTTCTTCGAAGCTGATTCATCTGGTGAAATCCATTGTTTTGACTGTTCCTTCGTCTTGAATGTGAAGTATATACATGGATCCATGTTTCGTCCACAGTAATGAATCGACATAGAAATTCATTTTATGTTGAAACATCTCCAAACATTGTTTTGAAATCGTCACACGGTCGCGCTTATGGTACACAATGAGCAAACGCGGCACCCATCTTGACGATAGCTTTTTCATATCCAATTGTTTGTGCAAAATTGAAATCACTCTGCCATATGATATGCCTCAACAAGCTCGCGCACTTTCGATCAGTCAAAACAATATCGTGGACTTTATCGATGATTTCTGGCCTGGACATCCCGAACTAGGTGCATCACATGTGGTACGATCACGTTTAAATTCATTCACCTAATTGTATACAGTCGCAAACGCTGATGCAGATATGCTATGAACATTATCCAACTCGACTTTGATTTCTTTCGGCGTTAAACTTTTCATATGTAGATGTTTGATCATTGCACGAAACTCATTTTTTTCATTTTGCAAAAAATACAAAGATTATTCGCTTTAATCGTCTACAGAAATGAAACCACGCAATAAATTCCGCTCAAAATTTGACAGTAATTAGCTGAGAGATGCTACTTGTTAAAAAGTAATATGACATGACACTGCGAGTGCCCTCTGACAGATTTTCTAAGAACTTATTGACTTACCCTTGTACATAAAATCCGCAGAATCCGGCTCGAAGGCCAATATTAATGGAAGATTTGTGCCTTCTCACGCTATTTTCTTTTGTCAAACTTGTGCTTCTCGCCTTATGGTCACGCACGATGTAATTTCGTTAGCGTAAAATAAGTGAGGCAGCTTGTGCAAGAATATACTGGATGTAATCCACGTTGCAAATATAAAAAATGTGATCTTCATTGACATCAATCAGAAGAATTTATGAAATGAAGAATACTTCAAATTAAAGAATACTTCAAACCATTTGTAGCGTGAATTGTATATATCCTTTAATTCTCTTTATGACGCGTATTTACATGGTAACTCATGCTGTACAATGATCAACTTGCTCAATGGTTTACACGCAGACAAACAATGGAGAACGCAAGATTGTGAACAACTAGCACATTTTGCGCTTAGACTTACATACTGGAAAGGCTATAGGTGACTGTCGATGATGATCTGTCCTCGTCTTAATGTTTCATCATATTACGTATATCGATTATTATGTAGTATTTAAGAATGTTGTATTATCCCCACTCTCGTCTTAGAATATACATGTACATTCAAAATTCACACATAAATCATGCGCAAGCGCACAGCAAACAGGCTTTCAGACAAAGACAGATATTAGAGACACTTTTATTACATTAGTCAAATATGGTATGATCCTTCCAATATATATGTTCTAAGGCTTCGCGGCTGTAAGCCATGCTGAGCAGCGTCACGCAAGCACGATAGAGAAATCGATACGCAGGTATTTGAACGATTGAATTTTTCTATTCATTATAGCATATTACGCGCAAACAATTTATGATTATGAGGTGGATCTCGATGGAAAATCACACGCCTCTAAACAGGCAGAGAGGTGAGATGGAACTCGCTTCGCAAGGAAGGAAAGTTATTAATTCCTGTAAACAGGAAGAATGGAATAAATTTTGTGTTCTATTTATAAAACTTATTTAAAGTTAAACTTATTTAAAGTAACTTTTTAATGAATAACAAGCGCGAGCTAAAACCTTTCGAGGATCAATCAATATATGTCAAAGTCGAAGTGGCGGTGGATCCGTTGTTTTCAATATATAATTACAAAATTTTATATAATATAATAATTTTTAAAGAAGTAAAATTTTCTTATAATTAATATTACAATAAGTTATTTTCATCTATTAGGTGTGCAACTTTGCTTCCGCCGTTTTTTTTCCGAAATTCGAGGCTTTATTGTAAAAAACTGGTTATACATTTATGATTCAAAGTATTGTCCATCGCTGGCTACTACTTTCTCCCATCTTTCGGGTAGCGTACGAATCTCGCATCGAAAAAACTGGTCATCTTTTGAGGCTATTCACGAATCGATCCAATTTTTTACTTCTTCATAAGACCGGAAGTGCTGGTCAGCCAGGCCGTGCGCCATTGCTCGAAACAAGTGATAGTCAGAGGGAGCAACGTCTGGAGAATACGGCGGGTGGGGTAGGACTTTCAACGTTTCCAAGTATGTCTTGACCACTTTCGCAACATGGGGTCGAGCATTGTCATGCTGCAAAATCACTTTATCGTGTCTCTCGTTGTATTGCGGCCGTTTGTCTTTCAATGCTCGGCTCAAACGCATCAATTGCGTTCGATACCGATCGCCTGTGATTGTTTCAGTTGGTTTTAACAGTTCATAATACACCGAGCTGGTCCCACCAAATACAGAGCATGACCTTGGACGTCAAAATCACCGTTCTTGAAGTGTTGAAACCACTCACGACACGTTCTTTCACTAATAGCGGCCTCACCATAAGTATTTGAGAGCATTCGATGAGCCTCAGCCGCAGATTTCTTCATATTGAAGCAAAAAATTAAAACCTCCCGCAAATGACGAGAATTTGGCTCGTAAACTGACATTTTCAATCGAGAATAACTTTATGATGCAGACACAAATCGACTAATGTTTCTATGGGGTTATGTTGACAGATGCCCAAGTTTATTGTATGATGTCTATGATCTATTTATTTCGATCACCACTTACCGCTAAAGCCATCTATAGGAAAACGGTGGAAGCAAAATTGTACACCTAATAGAAAGATGTAAGATTAATAAATTCCTTGATTTCTTAACTTTTCCCGATTTTCTCTAATCGTTAACGGCTCTGATAATATTCTTGTTTGCAAATAAACATTTGGAAGACTTTATAACAAAAAACGAATGTCATAAATTATTATCTCAGCTGCTCCGAAAACAAAGAAGAAACAATTATTAAAATCATGAAATTATAAGCTATTAAGCATTTATAGCCAATTGTTTTAAATAGAAATAAGTTTGTATTTATAATTTTGCGGGAAATTTTGCTATAACAAATAAACAATATTAAGATCCTTATTTTAGACCGCATTGTGAGAACATAATCAAATCGATTATGCAGTCTAAATTTACTGATCATTCTTAGTATTGTTTATGTTACAATAAGTTGCCTGAAATAAAGACGTTGTTTCCTTACAACATATACCGATTATTGTGAAGAATATTACCAAGGCCTTGGTAATATAAAGGCTTAGGATGCTCGTACGAAATATAAAAGATCCGGGTTCGACTCCCGGCCGAGGTAATATTTTTTGCAATAAATTTATTTACAGTTTCAGCACATTAACATTTTTTTAATATAATGCCTCATTGAGTATCAAATTACTTATTACTTATTAAAAGTTACTTGTCAATTTAGTTTAATTCGTGACATTTCAGTAATTTAATTGTTAATCCAGATTTTATAAATCTGGAAAATCAATTCGACGCATAATTTGAATGACTACGAACAGAGTTGGGCAAAATACTCAAAAAATTGTATTTAAATACAAAATACAAAAACTCAAAAAATTGTATTAAAATACAAAATACGAAATACTCACAAAAAATATTCAAACACGAAATACAAAATACTCTCAATAAAATAAAAATGTATTTAAGGCGTTTCATTTCAGGAGCGTATTTAAGCTCCTGACTAGTCGCAGCGGTCATGTTGGAACTATGATATCAGAAGCGAGAAACACATAATTTATGTTGCATGCATTTGTAATTAAAGATAATTTGGATGAAACGAAATGACGAGATCGCTTGAAGTTGTAAAAATCGATGAAAACTGTCCTTTCTTCTCTTGATAGTCAGTAAATGATCGTAAAAAGCGTAAGTGAGCCTATATTCGGGCAAAAACATACAATCTAACAGTTGTTGAAACGAGTAAAATATACGTTTTTTTACATATAAAATTCCAAAATAATTTTAGTTTTCATCGATAATTACGACTTTGAGTACAAGATTGTCGGGTTGGCATTATTTTACCCACCTCAAAAAAACCCAAGGAATTTTTTTCCCACTTAAAAAAACCTGAAATTTATGGATTTTTTAATTTTATTGGGATATAAGAAAAATAAATTTTTTAATCAGTAACACATAAAAGGACCGTATTTACAAATATTTAATGAATATAGGTATATTAAACTGGACTCATATAATGTTAACAACATGTACCAAAATTTTAATATATACAGGGTGTACAAAAAGTTTCGGACCTCTTAAATTTAAATATCTTAAAAACATATTTTCAAGAAAAATGTTTCAGAAAAAAAATTGTAAGATTTAAAAAGATCTACTAATCACATCCGTCTGACGACCTTGACGAGACATCACCCAATGTCAAATGGATGTGATCGATTTTTTTAAATCCTACAACTTTTTGTCTGAAACATTTTTCTCAAAAATGCTTATTTTTCAAAATATTTAAAGGATCTGAGACTATATACATTCTGTATATATATGTATGTCGTGAAAGACGGTACTTCAGGCATACTTGGAAAAAAATTTGGTTGCGATACATTAATTTTTGTCAGTTTTATACGCCTCTGAATATGGAAGAAAACAAAATGCATTTTAGGCATTTAATGCTTTTCTTTTACCGGAAAGGCAAAAATGCCACACAAGCAACAAACAAGATATGCACTGTTTATGGCGAAGGTGCTGTAGCTGAAAGAACTGTGCGGAAGTGGTTTGCTAGGTTTAAAGCTGGTGATTTCAACCTTGAAGATCAAGAACGCCTAGGTAGGCCCCACAAATGAAGATCAGATTAAAACACTGATCGAGAATAACCCACGCTATACGACACGTAAATTAGCAGAAATGTTGAATATGTCAAAATCCACCATTTTCGAGCATTTTGTGAAGCTACATAAACCGTTTTAATGTATGGGTTCCCCACGATTTAAGAAAAATATACGAACGGAGAAAAATCTGATGGATCGCATTTCCATTTGCAACTCGCTCTATAAACGCAACGAGGAGACACCATTTTTGAAGCAAGTAGTGACGGAGGATGAAAAATGGATCATTTACAATAATGTTGATACATGTTGAGCGAAAAAGATCTTGGGGAAAGTGGAATGAACCACCTTTAGCCACCTCAAAAGCCGATCTTCATCCAAAGAAGGTCATGCTCTGTGTCTGGTGGGATTGGAAAGGGTCTTGTATTATGAGCTTTTACCAAAAACGATAAATTCAGAAGTATTGGTTCCAATTAGACGAATTGAAGATAGCAATTGAACAAAACGTCCTGAAATAGCGAATCGGAAGGGCGTCGTGTCTCATCAGAACAATGCATGGCCTCATGTGTCTTTGATAACTCGATAAAAGTTGTTAGAACTTGGTTGGGATGTTCTACCCCATCCACCACATTCACCAGATCTCGCGCCCTCTGATTTCCACTTATTTCGATCATTACAAAATTCCTTAATGGAAAAAGCTTCAACTCTTTGATAGAAAAATCACTTAGAAAAGTTTTTTGCTGAAAAACCTGAGAGATTCTGGAAGGACGGAATTTTCAACTTGCCTGAAAGATGGAGAAAGGTTGTAGAACAGAATAGCACCTATATAATTTAATAAATGTATACTAAAATTTAAATCTTCTGCGTTCGAATTTTCCTTCAAAATCGCAAGATTGGGTTGTCCTTTCCGTTCAACCTAATATAACAAATGAAATATTGTGTAATATTTAAATCTGTAATATAATTTTATTTAAAGGCATTCTTTTTAATGCATATTTGGTTTTAGAAGTTCCCTTTCCGTAAATTTACTTGAAATTGAATCTAAATTACATTTAAATATCTATAAAATATATAATATACATTCACCGCTTTTAAGTTGATTTTTTTATATTCAAATACTTTTTATTATTTTATATATATAATATTCATATAATCCTAATATCCTAATATCCTAATTTATTGAAAAAAATACTATTATTTATCGATATCCCCAAATATTTTAAATGTAACAAATGTGTTGCTAACATAAGATATTATTACACTTCAACAATTTTCTTTAAAACATATCTTACATTTGATACGTATCAATAAAGTTTGAGAAATGTTGTAGTCTCTATAGTGCGTATAAAAAGTATTATATAATTCGTTTTTTGCATCCTGACGCACTGTTATAGAAGTTGCAGAATTACAGATTATTTTAAACTGATTGATCTACGGCTGGTGCTCAATCAATTTCTATTGTTATAATTAAATAAGTCATAATCAAAATCAAAAACCAAAATCTACGTCTGCAGATTTTCTGCAGATCAGCAGTTAAAATCACAAATCAAATTACCTACTTTTGATTTCAAAACCGATGACATACTTTATTTTAAAATATAAAATTTAATAAATATAAAAACGTAAGTATCGAGTATCTCGAGGCCGTTTCGAAAAGTCAAGAAGACACACGACTACTGTGAGAATTTCCGTTATTGCGAGCGCTACTGCGAAACGTCGTAAGATTATAACACATTGAGTACTCGTAAGTGACAATAAAACTTTTTCCACCACGAACGCCTATATTAATTGGAAGACTCCCCCCTCTTTATAAAACGACACCGCCAATCTGTGATTCCGTCACGCCCGGAGCGGCACATCGTACCTTGACGGTACGACTGGTTAACGGCTGACCCGTAAATTTTATAAATAGTGCTCAGAACGACATTCTTGCATCCTGAGTGGTACAACAGTATATTTAAAGGCTGCGAAACATCACCTGAATCCCCTCGCATATTATTTCATCCTTGTTGTTCATCCAATGTTAAACAAGAATAAGATGATACATGGAGATACCCGGGTGAAGTTTCCGAAAGCAGCCAATGTTGTTTAATTGTAAACAAAAAAAATTTATTTTCTTGGTAGTCTAATGTGTATGTAACAGCGTGGCGGTCTCTCTTTGTCGCCGCCATGACGCCGTGTGATGCCGTGAACAAGCGCGAGTCCGCTAATCGTTACTGTTTTTTCAAAGGACTTTTCTTAGGTCGCGGTCCGATTCACGCCCACATGCTTAAAATTCATTTTATACTTGTTGTTTGTCAAATGTTAAACAAAAACAAATGATGCTGAACGTTAGCATGAATTGGACCACGGTCTTATTCTTTCTAAAACAAAATGAAGAAGATCGAGAAGGAGCGGAATGAAAAAAATTTTGATCGCAAAAGTTAGAGAACATATCATATGAGATCTAAAGAGTTTCTTTTTAAAAAAAAAGAAAATTTTGATTTTGTGCAAATTGTTTAGCGTAGAGAATACATTATCCGAGTTTTTAAGAATTTTATTTAAAATAATATATATTCAGTATTAAAGAAAGAGATAAATTTCACTTTTTTATTTGAAAATTGCCTATTAATTTCATTAAATCGATTTTCTGTACACTGTAAAAAATTGTCTTAAAATTCAATGACAAAAGTTGAAATTTTGTTACAATCACATTGTCTAAATTTTCAGACAGAATATTGTATTATTGTCTAAATTTTTTAGCCACAGTTATATCAATTAAATCAATTTCTGGCTACATTTCTCTTAATTTCTAACTGTAATTCATGAAAATATTATTATGTTATGACATAATTATAATTTATTATTAAAAATCGTAATTTTTTTAAGACAATTATTTTTTAAGAATTTAACATTAGACTAAAGTTCTTTTATGCTATTAAAAAGTAAAACGGCTTGTCATACTTTTGTCTAATCTTTAGCGGCTAGACATTCAGATGAAAATGTTTAAATGTTCAAACACTAAAATTGGAAATATTCAGACAACTGGTTAGAAATTCAGACAATGTGACTAAAAGAAAACTTCAGCTTTTATCTAAATTTGTACAATGTGTATCTATACATATAAGCAGAGTATCATATTGGGAATACAAATTAGTTCGGTCCGTTTTTCTGTATTCAAAAATGCATTTATTTCAAAACAAAATGAATGAACAGATCAATTAAAGTATTGATCATCGCTGCCTACTATTTTTTCCCATCTCTCAAGCAATTTTCCATCTCGAAAAAATGACTCGTCTTTGGAGGCGATCCAATTTTGGAGCCAATTTTCGATTTCTGCGAAAGAAGTGAACCGGTGACTTGCCAAATCGTGCTGCATCCTTCGGAACAACCAGTAATCAGAAGGAGCAATATCCGGAGAATACAGCGGGTGCGGTAAAACATCCCATTTGAGCGTTTCCAAATATTTTTTTATGACTTTAGCGATATGAGGCCGAGCGTTGTCATGAAGAAAAATAATTTTATCATGTCTTTGCTCGTATTTCGGCTGTTTTTCTCGCAATGCACGGCTCAAACGAATCAATTGTAGCCGATACTAATCGCTCGTAATGGAATCAGGTTTCAACAGCTCATAGTAAACAAGACCCTTTTGGTCTCACCAGATACAGAGATCTTCGAACCAAATGAATGTTCGGCCATGGTGTTAATGTTGAGGTCGATGGCAACGATTGACCGATACTACCTTAACGTAGTATTTTTTCTTCTTGGGATTGTCGTAGAATATCCACTTCTCATCTCCAGTCACAATTCGATGCAAAAAAACTTTTTCTCTGTTGTCTTTGAAGCAGAAACTTTTGATTTACTTCTTTAATTTGAAGAAATCTGCAGCTGAGACTCATAGATTGCTTGTAGAAGCATATGGTGATGCTGCCTTAAGTGAGAGAAGTTGTCGTGAGTGGTTTCAAAAGTTTAAGAACGATGAATTTGACGTCGAAGACAAAGAACGTAGCGGAAGGCCGAAAGTGTACAAAGACGCGGAATTGGAAGCATTATTGGATGAAGATTCGTGCCAAACGCAAAAAGAACTTGCACTTACATTAGGAGTGACTCAACAAATAATTTCATATCGTTTGAAATCATTGGGAATGATTCAAAAGCAAGGGAATTGGGTTCCATATGAACTGAAGCCGAGAAACGTTAAACGCCGATTTTTCACATGTGAAATGCTGCTTGCCAGGCATAAACGAAAGGGTTTTTTGCATCGTATAATCACTGATGATGAAAAATGGATCCACTACGATAACCCAAAGAAGAGGAAATCATGGGGACTACCTGGCCATGCTTCAACATCGATAGCCAAGCCGAATATTGGAAAAAAACTCATGTTGTGTATTTGGTGGGATCAGCTTGGTATCGTGTATTATGAGTTGCTCAAACCGAACGAGACTATTACTGGGGCTCTCTACCGAACACAATTGATGAAAATGAGCCGAGCACTCAAGGAAAAACGCGCCCTACTACTCCAGGCATGACAAAATTATTCTCCTGCATGATAATGCTCGACCACATGTTGCGGCGCCGGTCAAAACCTACTTAGAAACACTCAAATGGGAAATTTTACCCGCCGTATTCTCCAGACATTGCTTCTTCCGACTACTACTTGTTCCGATCGATGACGCATGGCCTGTCTGAGCAGCACTTCACGTCATATGAAGATACCAAAGATACCAAAAATTGTATCGATGATTGGATAGCCTCAAAAGATGAAGCGTTCTTCCGACGCGGTATCCACTGCTGCTATCAGAAAGATGGGAAAAGTGGCTAGCGATGGCCATTACTTTAAATAAAACATTATGTACCGTTCTTTCACAAATGCTTATTTTTTTTATAAAAACGGCGGAAACTTATTTGTACCAATAATAACTTAATATTATTGTTAGATGAAAACTGAAATTGTGAGATCTAATTTAACATTGTCGAAAAATTGTATATTTTCCCATTAGATAATACTCGCTTAATTTCATTTTAAAAAATGATAAAATTTTTTATAAATTGAATACAATTTCTATTTTTCGTCATTAAAGATAGAAGAGTCTTAACGTATATACGCATGAATGTCATGTTTAGAAAAGAGAGAAAAAGAATTCATTTTTATCAAACATTATAAAATTAACATTATAAAATTGACATTACTCATTTTTTATTTCTCAATCAATATGTGTTTTGTGATATAGATTCAAAATCGTAAATCATGTTCGGAAGTGGAAGAAAATCAAGCGCCGAGAATGAAGTTTCAGTAAATGAAGATGGAAAAACAATTTGTCAGCACTGTAAAAATACAATATCTTCTAAGATTGAAAGAATTCGAGCGCACTTGAAAAAATGTCATATATGGAACACATCAATTTGTGAAGTAAAAAACGACGTATCGAACGATAATAATGAAGAAATAAATGAAACTCTTCCAAAAAAAACAAAAATTCAATCGTCCTAAAATAAAAAGTTTTGGGATATTAAAATCCGAATCCCGAATCCCAAAGAATTGAATTAAATAAAGATGTCGCGAGATTTTTCTGTGGAAATAATATTCCTTTTTCAGCTGTGGAAACAAAAATTTTCAAACAAATGTTCCAAAATTTGTGATCTGGATATAAACTACCGAATCGAAAACAACTTGCAGGACCTCTTCTGGATATTGCCAAAGAAGTTAACGAAAAAATTGTCAATGATTTAAAAAGTGCAAATATAACTTGCATAACTTTCCTGCTAGATGCTCATCCGAAATGATCCTATAATTGCACACAGTATACATACTGGTACGCAATTTTATTTGTTTAACACCTCTTATTTGTTTAATTGAATTGTAGATCAGAGAAAAAAACAGCGAAAACACGTTGTGAATTGGCATACATCGCGAATAAGGAAATAAAAGAAAAATATAAAGTTGACGTATTTGTTCGGACAATAAAATGAAGGCATTTAAGGCACGCAAATTAATAGAAAATGATTATCCACATATTTTAACATACAATTGCTCATTTTTTAAATCTATTGGAATCGTCACTCCGAAAAATATTATGAAACATATTGTAGAAGTGCAGAAATATTTCAGAAATCACCAACCTCAGTTGGTTGATCAATAAAAATGGCATGATACAACAAATACCAAACACACGGTGGAATTCTCAAAAAGAATGTGTTCGTACATTCGTAGAAAACTTCCACAAGTATAATGAAATTCTTATGGAGCAATCCATCAATTCAGGAATCAATAACATTTTATCAAATAAAGATTTATATGTAAAGGCTAAAAATTTATATGTAGAGGCTAAACCAATTGATAATTGTTGGAAATTCTCTGGATTCATTACAAATTGATACCACATCAATCGCAAAAGCTGTAGAAATTTGAACTTGATAATATCTTCGGAACTTTCAAATTATCGTGATGATATTACAACAATTGATTTCAAGAGACAATGAAGTCGTTTCATTTCTTCGCCAACATAATCCAGTGTTAAGAGGGAAATGATTAAATTCTGATCAAGAATTACAAGCAGAAGATTAGTTAAAGAAAAATCAGCCAGAATATTATCCGTTTCTACTGTATGTCCAGTTCCAGGATAAGGAATATTTTCCACCAAACATATTTTCAGAAGATGCAATTGCGAAATCTTCTTCAGCGAAATGATAGTAATTAATGAATATTACCTAATGAATATTACCTAAAAACTATGGAAAAGAATAATTTATCTATTTTGCGATTTCTTTAAAAAAACTTATTCGTGCCCATCAAGCAGCGCGGGACTCGAAAAAATTTTTTCAACTTGTGGATTAGTTTGGACATCTATACGGAATAAGCTTGGAACAGAAAAAGTGACGAAACTAGTGAAAATATAATATATAAATATCTTCAAGAATAAGCCCGAATGAAAAACATAATTAAACATCAAATATTGAAAAAAATTTGTTTTTTTTTGTTTAAACATTTTTTTTGTTCAAAATGTTTTTGTTTATTTACAAATTTTTTGTAAAAAGTTGTTTAATTTTAAGTATTAAATTATCTAAATAAATGTTAATATAGTTTTTAATACGTAGTATCATTATTTCTTTCTTTATCTTCTGTAGAAACCTCAGTAGTCTCAAAATTTATAATCTCGCACGAAATGTTAGAGATCTGGATAAAACTAGCCGAGATAATATTTTTCACAATAAATAAATTTATTTATTGATTTCCATATTAAGAGCTTAATAGATGCTTATTGCATTAAAATTCAATTGTGATATGTATTCAGATAATTTAGCTGCGTTTTAAGTCCGATAAAATTTCGGCGTGCAGTTCAAATGAACTACAAGTATGATATATAATATATACATGTATATATTGTATAGTGTATACAAACTCATATTGAATTATTTAAGCATTAAAAGATCCAGCTTGAACCATTATGAACATTTCTTATTTTCTATTTGAATTTATAGAAGTGTTTTTTTACATTTAAAAAATTTATCACTATAATATTTTTACAAAATTTATTTATAATTAAGTTTATTTGAATACGTAATTAAATAATGATAAATACAATATAAATACGTGAAAAAATATCAAATAATCAATTTTATTAAAAAAAAACCCCTAAAAAATCCCAAAAAATCCCAATAAAACCCCCATAAAATCAAGGGTTGAGTTTTTAAAAAACCCGGGTTTTTTCCAACCTGAGACAAGTCACATTTTCACAATTAAGCAAATAATAACGAAATGACATGCGACATAAATTTCGTCGTCAAAACGTTACTTTTCCACATCTATGAATTCAGTCATTTATCGTGGCGAGACGCACACGATAAATGACTATGTAAAACACACATACACACACACATACACACACGCGCGCGCGCGCACACACACAAGCACGAGCCCATGTACATGTGCTCGCTTTCGCGCCGAAAGCACATAGATTCTGCTTCTGGCGCTCGAAAGAGAAGAATCTCCAAAATATTTCTCTCGAACGATAGAAAATAATAACTAATGGAATCCTTAATTACTGTTGTCCCTTTTAATCAGTGTGTAATTAAATTTTAAATAAATCATATGTACACCAATTGACATGAAAATCAAAAATTGATAAATATCAAAACTTAAAAGTCAGTTATTCGGAGGATTACAAGAATATTACGTAGTTGGATCTGTTCACGCTGCCATTACGTAATATTGCCAGGAAGTGTATCTTGCAAAGAGAGCTACGCATTTCAATTTTTCCTGTTTCTTATTGGAAAGGTATTTGATATAACATCAAATATAAAATACGAGGCTCAGAGAACTGAAGATCAGTTGATGATTTTGGAAATCTCTTTATGGATCCTATAACTTTTCCTTTCATTTAGACCGTTTAATTAAATTTTTACTTGCATCTAATTTTTGGATTGCTTTGATATTATGAATTGTAGTTATTAAAAAATAATATATTATTGGGTTGTCCGGAAAGTTTGTGCAGACTAAAATTTAAATTTTAGTATAGTACATTTATTAAATTAAAATTTTCTGCGTTTCAATTTTCCTTCAACATCGGCAAACTTTCCGGACAACCCAACATATAAATAAAGTGCTAAATCTATTATGGAATATTTTATATGTTTCCAATTCATTACTTAAATATATTTTTAATAAGAGTCTTTCATTAATCTGTTTAATTAAAATTTAATCTAAATTTGTCATATCATTGATTACATTTATAACGAATTTATTATAGTTTATATTATATTCGTTTTTATATTTATTGAATATTATGATTATATTATGATTATATTTTCATGTTATTTACAATTATTCAAAAATTGTTATAAATAAGGGGCATTTATTTGACGCTATTTATAGCTATGCTATGTGATATGATGAAGATCTCTTTTATTATTTCTGCAAGTTGTCTTTGCAGTTATAAGGTGAACATTCTTTTGGGATAACGATATTTAAATATATTTATTTTGTAATATAAATATTATAAGATGTTTGCTTTGGATATCTTATTATATTTAATAGATGCTGTTGTTTGCAATATTTTTTTTTCATTACGTTTAATAGTTTAATATGAAATTATTCAATTTAGTATATTTTATAATTAATCTGTATTTTATATAATATTTAACCTTATTAATCTTCATTGGTCTATAATGCTTATATTATCTTGTTCATTGATAATACTCCTTTCTTGTTATCTTGTTTTTTCTTTGTGTGTTAATGTGCTATGGTGTTATTCTTTTCTTATAATTAATCACTGGAAGAATTGAAGATAGGGAAGAAAAATAAAAATATACCTAGATTCAACCGAATGGGACATCAGTTTCCTCTGACTCTAAGAGAAATTAGAAAAAAGAAGGGAGGAAGGATTTCTTCTTGGAAATTGGTCTACTCCTTCTGAGAATTTGGAGAATAATATTAATTTGAATAAACCAAAGTGATTACTCGAGAAAGAATTATATTGAATCACAACTAAAAAGTAGATATAGTAAAAATTCTTGTGCTCCTTTTCAAGTTTTTAAAGAAACCTTAAATGAGAATGTTCTTACAATTGGCAACCTACATCCTTTGTCTGTGGGTAAATCAATTTTATCTAAATTTAATGATTTAAAAATATATAGAATTAAAAAACTTGGATCTATTTCTATTATTATATTTGAAAATTATCAAGATATTAATAGATTCATAGAAGATAAAAAATTACTATCTAACAGCTGATACATATACTATATGCCCCATATTTCAAGATGTTTAGAATGAGAATTGTAAGAGATAGACTCTTCTCTTTCACTAGAAAAAATCAAATCTGGAATTATTTAATTAAATAAAAATTATAAAAATGGAAAGATTAAAGTTTTTGTCTCAACAATTTAAAACTATGAAAGATTCTGAGTCTAAGGATTACATTTAATTCAGGATATTTATTAGAATTTATAAATTTTTGAAAAGTTAGAGTTAGAGTTTATCCTTTCATAAGTAGAATGAGGAAATGCTTGAATTGTTTAAGATGGGGGCATACTTCATATTTATGGAAAGCTAGATAACTTGTCCATCTTGTAATGAAAATCATTTGAGGGAAAATTGTACTTCACGAAATATCAAATGTATAAACTGTTCTAATGATCATTATTTCTTTGATTTGAGATGCCAGTTCTTTAAGAAACTTAATCTCATGTAGTTTGTGCTTATGCAAATATTTGACAGAATTAATTGGCCATCAAATTCATCAAACAAAATTTAAAGAATAACAAAGAAGTTTTCAGAGTTTGTCATTCGATGGCTTATGCTAGGCAAGAGATAACAGAGGAAAATAAATAACATAATTTATGAAAGTAATCAGGATTTATATCGTGAATCCGAGCCGGATTTAAATGATTTAATATGTTACGTCTTGATGACTCCACGATTCTTTTTTTTCGTGAAGAAAATCTGTTTTTCTCTCAAATGTGAATAACGGGATCAATAGTGGATCGAATATTGATTTTTGATTATTATAAATGACTAGATATCAAAGGAAAATAATTGTTGGTATTCGATTGAAAGCACGTGTTGACCCTATGACTCACAGATACGCCTTTTTCTGTCACATAAAACGAAAACACATTAATCACTCCTATTCTTTTAAAATAATTGGAAAACCTTTGGAAAAAGAGATGAATCACTTATCCAAAGTCCAAGTACCGAATTGCATCCCGATACATATATATAGAGCCCTTCGGAAAAGCGCAGTCATAAAAAAAAATCTTTTGAGCAGTCATAAGTGATATTCAAAATCAGTCGACGAGCTTATAAGCGAAGCAAAGGAAATTATTAACTGTATTAATATAAGAATTAGCAGTACTTATATATCAAAAAGAGCTCCATTCTGAATTGAGCTAAAACAATAGCATTAATAAATAGCCATTTTGGGATTAATGCCCCACGAGGAATCAGATATCCATTTTAATATATTTAGAAACTGAACAGTTCTTCTTTTTAGATAATTAATATGATCTTCTTTCCACCTTAAACCCAAATAATTAAATCAAGATATTTGACTGAATTAGAGAAAGGAATAGTAACATTATTCAATGATATAAAACTTGATATCGTACATTTCCTAGTTCTGTGAAAAATTGTAAATTATGTTGTTATTGACTTCTAGTGTTAAATTAATTGAGTTTAACCAATCAAATACATTAGTAAAAACATCCCCAAGATTATTCATTATAGATTCAATATTAAAGTCTTCTGATAAAATCACAAAGTTATCCGTAAACTGAAATGCTAAGCAATTATGCAGAATATAATTTAATATAATTTAATATATGTTTAATGTAAAGATTAAATAAAATAAACTTTTGTATAATACTTTCTGGCTACAGAGAACTTCAAAATTATAAAAATTTATTCTTCTTGATGATAGAAAATATTTAAAATACAATTTATATTCTTAATTTTAAGATTTGATCATATAAAATTTATTAACATTGTCATATGCTTCGTTTATATCCAAAAATAGTGCATCCAAAAAGTGATCTTGTAAGAATGATTTATATGCTATATTAATCAACGCTAAATAATGATCACATAAGTGATCTTTCTAAAATCACGTGAGAGCATGAGAAAATCATTTCTAACTCCACAAAACGATCAAATCTTTTAATAATTTTTTTCAAACAACTTGTCTACACAAGATGTGCCAGTAAGATAAGTATAAACTCCTCTTATTGGGCTTAGAAATCAAAATCGGGTCGAATTCCTTCCATGCATCTAGGAACATTCCTTTTTCTCTAACATCTGATTAGAAGATGTCAATAAAATTTCTTGTGGTAACGAAGATGGACAGTAAGTATTAATAAGGCTGGGACCCGCTGCACTCTTTATTTTAACATTATTAATTAAATCCGAAATTCCGTAATGCTACACAGGTTAAAATTACTTCTAATATTAACTGATTCTAATTCACATGGATCATCCAATTCCTCAGAATACCAAGGAGGAGCTAAGTTATTAATAATTGGTTCAATTAAGTCATCTATAAAAGAAAAAAATTCGATTAATTCGGTAAATTCGGTTTATTACATGGATACATTATTACAATTCTTTGTTACGTCCTACAGACGCCACAATTTTTTTTTTCAAAAGAATCGGCTCCACGTCGCGACTATGATTGGCGTCTATGAAACTCAAGTAGAGTCCTCTGATAACGATCTGACAAATCTGAAAAAAGGGACAAGTTCCCCGAAAACTCGTAAACGCCAATCAATCCGAAAGGAATAACAACCTTAATGTAAGCCCGAAAAGTGACAAGATTGCAAAAGACACTATAAATGTACCGAAGTCACGCAATAGTTAAAATCCAAGCTTTGTCGTCCCAGACTGACCAACAATTTCTTAAGAAAACAGACGCTACGCCTAAAAAATCATAAAACGCATGGGATAACTTTCCATGGTAGCGATCTAAGATCGGTTACCCTGCGACTAACAACCCTTGCACACAAAACTAGTTGTGCACGGTAACCGTCTGTTTATCTAGTTATATTTTCCGCGAGGATAACAGAATTCGTCATCCGTCTGGAGCAATCTTGCCTCTTTAAAGAAAAACTTAAATTATTTCTTTTCTTCTCGAAACCCTTTTAACGATGCATTTTAAATTAACAACGATAGAACGCTAAAAATCGTAAATCTCGCGTGACATTGTAACTATTGTACAAAGGGCTTTACCTTTTTTCAGTATAAATACAGGTTCCGCGAAAACGCAGAGCATCAGTCAGTAAGAATTTAGCCTACGCTTGCTCAGTATCAAGTCAGTGAAAAATCGCGCTGAACTCCGGAAGGTTCAACCCACGCACGTACGTACGCACGCACGCACGCTGTAAATAATATGTCTAAATTTGTAATATACTCTATTTAATTGTGTTACAATTTTAAAATGTGTTTGACTCTTATTTTGCCCTTTATTTATTGTTATTTATTGTTATTTATTGTTATTTATTGTTATTTATTGGTTCAGATACGTCCAGAGACTACTTTCCAAGATTCTTTTATTTCGAAGAGAAGAAGGAATTAGGAGGAGGGCCGAGGAAAGATGCAACTGATACTTCTTGCAGTTATCGCTTTGAGGTGGGAGCCTCAGTCGGACGCACTTGATTATGTCCCAAATGTGGGTCAATATACGCGACGCTATTACGAATTTGAGATTGTGCATTCGTCGATCCTCTTTTAGATCAAGGAACTTAATCCTTTTGATCAGGGATTGGACCTGTACGTATCTTTGTCAAGACGCAGTAATCGGAATTAAATAAAATTTAAGCAATCATTTAGAAATATTCCTACATAATTTTTCTATAGTTCTCTTAATTAAGATTAGACACAGATGATGCGCGTACTTATATAATCATGTTAATGTATGAAATTTTGCAATAATATAATATAAAAATATATATATGAAAAATAAATACTGTGTGTGTGATGGATATTGTTTTACAAAAATCGATGCTAGTGAAAAATACAATAGGTTTCTGTGTGTACGCGCGTGCGCGCGCGGGCGAGCGCATTAAAAGAGAAGAGAGAAATTTTTTATGGATTCGATGAGATATTCTAGTGATTGAAATATCTCATCGTAGGACTTGTTGTCTTCCGGAGGAACTAAAGAGTGAGAGGGAACTGAAGAATGAGAGGGAACGGAGGGTTTGTGTTTTGGAAATTATGAAGGGTAGGAGAATAGGAGGGGGAAAGGAATTCAAAATCCAAGGGTCTGAAGGTATATTCCCGGGGAAACTATCGATAGGCTTGTCGGAGATAAAATCTATTACAAGGACATCGGGGGAGCCTTGATCTCGATATTTTTGGCGCAAATGAGTCCTTTTTAGTTGACGACGGGTTTGAGGGAAGATAAATTGCCCGGTCTGTATCCGCATAATAATCCGCGTATAGCTTTTCTGAGTTTCTTGAGCTTAGCCCGTTTCTTGCGTTTTGCTCTGTGTTTGTTTCGCCAGACTATCTATTATTTTTTTCTCATTAATGTTCATGATAGATAATTAGAAAAACATAGAAGGAGAAGATAATTCCGAAAAGAAGGGGGAAAAGAGATAGATTTTCCAGGAGTGGCTTGATTCTAGAAAGAGTAACTGTTACTTAAGACGTTTTATTGTTTAAGTAAATATGAAAAAGAAGAATTACTTGAAGCATTTTATCGCTTAAGTAATTCGGAGCAGAGAAAGAGGTGAATTACTTGAAGCGTTTTACTGCTTAAGTAATTCTGAGTAGAGAAAGAGATGAATTACTTGAAGCGTTTTACTGCTCAGATAATTTTGGATAAGAAAAAGGAGAATTACTTGAAGCGCTTAATTTCTTAAATATTAGAAGAAAGGATAGGCAGGGTGCGTCTGTAGTTAAAAGGAGAATAGATTTAGGAGGGAGTAAGAGAATATTGATGATCATGTAACCTTGAATTTAAAGTAACATAGGAAAGAAAAAAAGAAAAAAAAAGGAATTTGTTCTTACTATTTATTGAAGTAATGGCGAACTATAGGGGAGTCCTCGATAATGTCTCAGTGGTGTCTCAATAATGACTCTTAACTTAGGATGAAAGATCTTCAACGTGGATTGTTGATTTTGCTTGGATTGCATCGAGAACTCCGCACTTGAAATAATTAATAATTATTGTTGGCTTTGGGACTTCCTAAATCATCTAATAAGATATGTTGGAAGTTTTCCAAACAAAAATCTTTTAATGAGAGAGTTACAAGATTATCCGATAGCTTTTTGCTAAAATGCAGTCAATTAAAATTTAATAAAATATCGAATAAAATTGATATGATTCACATCTCATCACATAGAGAAATGGCAAAAAGAAACATTCCATTTATAGTTCTTAAATGGAGGGAGATCACAGATCTCTTAGACCTGCTTTGTATAGGTGAGATGTTCATTGTGCCTATTCTTATTCATCCAATTTGAATGAAATTAATCCTCAAATTGATCTAGATTCTGGTATATTAGCTAAGACATGTAGAAACCTAGATAATATATTTACTAATTTAACTAATTTTTACTCTTTTTTCGGATCAAGAAATAAAAATTTTTTTTAGATGGTTCAAAATCAATAGATGATAAAAACAGTAATAGTAATTTGATGGATTGCTCGGTTCCGGCTTTAAAAATTGAATTGAAATATAAATTAAATAGACTCTCTAGTTTTTTTATCGCTGAGTTATGGGGCATTTTAAAAGCGATAGACATGGTTATCGAATGCAAGATTTTATTTGCCAACATATGCACTGATTCTAAAAGTTATTTAAATGCATTATTTCATAGAAAGTTTGAACAGCATAAACTTGATCCACTTATCAGAGATAATACAAAACAGAGACTTTTATTAATTAAAACATCCTTTCCTAATTATTGAGTTCATTTTTCTTGATGCCCTGCATATGTAGATATCAGGGACAATGAAAAGGCAGACGAACTAGCTAAATCAGCATCAGTCGGGTGAATTCATAAATAATAAAGTAGATTATAATCAATGTATCTCTAGTATGATTAATTTATATGATGATATTGATGAATATTTCTTGAATACTTTAAATCAAAATGCAGGATTATTTTATGAACTTGGCTAGCTATATAGATATAAATTCTTTTAAGAAATATAAAATTAATAGATTTGATTTTTGCATTGCCGTCAGATTGATTACTGGTTATTGCATTAATTCCTTTTTATTTAAAAGGAATTTAAATAACAGTCCTGAATGTGATTGTGTTTTGAAAACCAAGATATTGATCATATTTTTTGGGCATGTTCAAATTTGAATAATAGAATTTAGAACTAAGTTAATGGAAATATTAATAAAAATAAAAATCTTTCCTCCATAATTACTAGCAGGTCCATATAGAAACACATGCTCACTTATGTAAAATTTACTTTTTTGATAAATGAGTAATCATCATACACCACTGTAAGATATTTTTTACATTTTATAAAGTAAATTTATTATGATACGTCTCAGTAGAATTTATTTTATCAATAAGTATTTTTTTAGCGCTGACAAAATTTACTTTATTACGCGATAAAAAATATGAGTGTATAAAGTCTTAAGAATAATATGGTTTACTTTAAGTATGATTTACTGTAAGTAAAAAATCATTTGAATGAATGTATTATAATTGCAATGTACTTTTTACCTTACATCTTCTATATTTTTATTTCCAGGCAAGTAAAATTTGTCATAAGTTCGGCAAATATAGCCAGAATATTTTTACTGGTAGTTGTAAATTAAAAATAACTCAATCTTTTTTCTTATGTATATCTTTTTTTTTAACTTAGTTAGGATAAAAATAGAATAAATTCTGCCATTAACAATTTCAAATAATATGGAGATTGATGTTTCATATGTAGGGAGCAGTAATCATAGACGAGGCGACGAACGTGAAATGTTGCCATCGCGATCAAGACTCACGGGTTTGGAATCGAGCCAGGATTTCGGTTTTAGCAAAGGTGATCTGTACTATAATTCATGGCTAAAGAGTCACTGGTCCTATCAACCACCACTGCCACTGATTATCACGCACCAGCCGGAATCTTCATCGACGCAACATTTTCAGTCATACGAACGCGGCTATCCAAAGATGTTAGAGAGTTGAGAAAATAGGTATTGCGTGATATTTCACGCGTCGAAATACAAAAATCCTGCGGATCGAAATCTCCATCAAAAATATAATAGAGAATATCGTTTGAAGAACAAATAATTTTTCTAATAAAATTTTCTGTTTAAAAATTAAAGAAAAGATTTTTTAATTTTAATATTTAATTGAATCAATAATTAATAAATATTAGTAAGTATTAATATATGATACAAATATTTGTTTACAAATATATAAAAAGCAAATAATATTTATTCTTCTTTATTCATTTCTAATTTTAATAAAACATAATTTTCTACCAATGTATATATTTTTATTATTTATAATATTAAAAACTTATTTTATTTTAATTATCACAGAATGTAATTACATTATTCTTTATAACACTTTATTTCGATACTTTCGAAATAGATGTCATTAATGAATCTCGATCCGATAATTCATGCATAGATGTTCTAAACGATGTGGATCGAGCACTTGTTTACACCAATTTGATACTCGTTTGCCCTTCACTATCTCCAATGAACGCTATTTTACGACTGAAAGAAAGTGATGAACTCGTCTCGGGACATTTGCTGACACGATCTCCGTGTCACTCGAATTATTAGAATTAAAAAAAACAATTCACAAAGTAACTTCTAAAAGCAAGGAAATTTAAAAAATATCAGAACCGCATATTTCGCGACAATGAAAATGCCGCTCGTATAAAATATTGACTCTTTATACATTCGTTCCGTGTATCGGATTTCTATCTCAAAGACAAATACATGAGAATAAATGTCGAGAATAATGTCTCGACAATTTCAACGAATGTATTTCCGAACGATGCGGAGCGTCGCCGATTGGCTCGCATCGATCACATGTTTCAAATGACTAATCGGTTCTATGAATGAATGCTACATTGAAATTAACCAGGATTTTACAAAAGTAAAGATAACATTATCTTGACTTGTGTATGTCTAGACTTGTGTATGACTGCAATTTTCTGTATAATGCCTCTAATGGATAAATATATAAATATATTCTCCCTACCTCTCATGTATATACTTGGCGACGAACAAATGCGCGAGTGCATCCATCCACGCAAGACATTTTTAATTTCAATCGTTGTTAAATTCTCACTTCTTAAAAACTTCAACGTCTTTCATTCTTTGCTGAAATGTACGAATTTTGGAATGTAAAAAAAATTAAGATCATAAAATATGGATGATTAAATATATATGATATATATATTTTGTCAGTATATAATAAAAAAAAGTAAGCAATTATATCTTTTTCTTCAATAGGTAATCAATAAGAAATCACTAAATAGCGAAATAATATATATAATAATAATTTATTAATATAATTATCAAATATATTAAATATAATTAATTAAATTGTTTCTTTTATTATTATCATAAAAATCGTTTGAGGTTGAGCATTTTGATATTAATAAAGAATTAATAAAAAAAAGTCTTGTATCTCGCAGTAGAACAAATTATTCAGTTATAAGATGTGTATTTAAGAGTTAATAAACAAAACGATTGCAGATGGTGTTTAATGGTAAATGAGTGAAATGTTTAGCCGTACTCTCGATGGTATATCAGTGCATTCGTTTAACGAGTTCCAGAAAAAGCGTAACACGAATTAACGAATATTTATGTGCATTCTTAAACCGTAGAAGTCGCGTACATCTATCGCTGTTTGCGACATGAACACTAACTTTATGTTCCTTGTTAGCTTGCTGTCCGTTTGTTCTTTTGATTGCATTTTGTGCCTGTATTCTGGATAATGTTAATCATTGTCGTGGCTAGTTATCGCATTCGGTCGATTATCGATTGCCAGCATTTTATTCTGCAAAGTTGTTATAAATTTTATTTGTTTTGTTACATTCACACGAAAATAAAGAATTTTCTGTGCATCTGAACAGCTGTAGGTTCTGATGGGCTTTTTTACATTTTTCAATTACGTATGTCAATTGTGTATGTCAAGAAAATTCAAAAAATTATCGCAGTAAAAAGCATTGGTTGCATTCAGCGGACTCAACAATTTAATGAGCGTTCGTGTTATTGGTATTCGTTTAGATCATCCAATCAGCATTTTAAATCTGGAAAAACATAATAGCAGCGAACGCTCACTCAATTATTGAATCCGCTGAACGCAGCCATTGTTCAGACGAACAAAATTTAGAAAATAAACGTGCTAAAATCGATATAAAGAACATAATCGTATTAAAAACGTGATCAGTATCAACAGAATTTACGAAACATCGCACTAAAAAAATACAGCGATGCAAAAAATTTGAAAAATGATTGCACTAAATAAATGCAACAATACAAAAAAATTTGAAAAATAATCGCGCTAAACAAAACGAACACAAAAAAAATTTAGAAAATAATTGCACTAAATATTGTATTAGTGCAAATAATTGCATTAATACAACAAGAGATTTGGAAAATAATCATCTTAAAAAAATCGCGCTCTCAATATGAAACCAACTTAAAAAATAATTACAAAAAAAAACGATCATATGAAAACGTCAATATGAAAATGACTTTGTAAGAAATGGATAATCTCACACCGTGACTGATCACATCGTGATGCGCTACTTGTGCTATTCGGCGCTACTCTTAAACTCGTTGCCATCTCGATACTCTTTAACGATGGCTGTTTATAAAAGACAGACGCGCTGTTGATTTTTATTCCGGTCATAGAAATGATAAGATCGTTGTATTTGTCCATATTCTTTTTGAATTAAACCAGTTTTATCCGATAAACTTTTGTCCACTTAATTATAAATAATTAGAAGAAAGCTAATCGTTGCCCTCCAAAAGAAGTTCTTCAGAAAACACTCAATCAAAAGATCATTCAATTTGAAAAATAATTACGCTAAAAAGCGAAAGTATTACTTGAAAATCTTCAACACAAACGAAATAAACAAAAAGTTTATCTGTGATCATAAGTGGTTGTATAATAAACGATATTATGAGAAAAAGAAATAAAAATTCAGTCTTATAACAGAAAAAAATCATGATACTTCTAAAATAAAAGAAATATGAAATATCAAGAAATATGAAAAATTTTAATTATGAAGTTATACAAAATTTCATAATCATGTAGCAATTTAAAATATTTTCAACAAACTAAATATTAAAAATCACATTAAAGAATGATTGAAAGCCGAAAGAATTATACATCGTTGCAAATTCGAGACGTTTATGAACCTAGCACCCCCCAAAAAAAATTCGCCCTGTCATAATTAAGTACTAATTTAGTGCTAATTTATTGCTCTAGTCCCAAATTTTGTGCTTTTTTCCATTCGCAGGAAATTAATTTCAAAAATGGGGGTGCTGACTTCACGTTACACTAGCATCCTCATTTCCGTAAAACACTGTACTGTAAACAAAAAAAATACATATATCAAAATTTTTTGCTACTTTTTTTGTTCTACGAGCAAAAAAAACTTTGAGAATTTTTAATAATTATACTTACACAAATATCGGTCGCTATGTGCGCTAGCATCGTGACATACTTCTGATGAGATTTTTAACTTAAACAATGAGCAATACATACATTCAGAATCGAAATATTCTTGGAGCAAATAATATATGGCAGTGCTACAAGCTCGCATACAAGAGTAAAGTACATGAAAGCAATTAATTGGTGAGCTAATTTTCGTCTTAAAATGTTTTTATTTGTACGTAGCGAACAATATTAGTATAAGCATAATTATTCAGCATAAAAATTCTCGAAGTTTCTTTGCAATATCATAAAACAAAAAAGTAGCGAAAAATTTTGGTATATATATATATATGTACTCTGTATGTGTTTTACGGAAATGGGGGTGCTGTATAACGTGAAGTTGCACTCCCACTTTTAAAATTAAATTTCCTGCGAATAGAAAAAAGCAAAATTCGGACTAGAGCAATAAATTAGCACTAAATTAGTATTTAATTATGGCATTCGGGCGAATTTTTTTTTGTGGGAATACCAGTTTCACAGACATAAATTCGAGATAGATTTGTCCGAGTATAAAATATTACCTTTACTTAAAAAAAAAAATCAAAATTGTGCTTGAGTCTTACTAAATGCAAAACAATTAATGAAAAATTAGGTGCATTTTGTGGCAAATCGCCACAAAGAGACACAACTTCATTTAAAAATTATTTTATCGATTCTACATATAATATTTCTTCATCACAATCATTGGTAATGAATATGTAAGATCAAATTAACGTATTACCTTTGATAGAAACAAAAAAATTATATAACAATAGCATAAAATTGATCCATTTCTGATTTAATTATTATGAGTCCTCCAAGCGCGTCCGTCCAGATATATAGTATATGTATCTTTAAGAAAATACCAGATTTGTTACAAAAAATTCATGAATGTATAATAAAAACAAATCGAATACGAAGTTGGATTTTTTACACGCATACATATTACATTAGTACAACTCTTTGCAAAGCGATTCCCGTTTACTTATTATCATCTCATTTTCCAAAGGTTAGATATATTAAACATTTAATTTCAACTATCGAATTTTTCGAAAGAATTCATCGAAAGAGATGTTTATGGATTTAGAGAAGACTTTAACTTCTGATTTAAAAACATTAAACGAAATTGTAACTTTGGCAGAAGAAAAAGCAAATCGTATGTACAGACATGAGCAAATTTGTACTAGTGAGGAAATATTTCTAAATTTAAGAAAACGTTTAAGTCTTATACTAAACATTCCATGGACATACCTCAATATGCTTGTGTATCATGTGAAACTTTGTTATAAAAAAAATGTCTCAATTTAATAAATTTAAAGTACAAAAATGGATGAATCTCCATTTTTAAAAGACTTAGACCTGATTGCACTAACGTTATTCTAATTATAAGCGAGGCTTAAAACTCTCTTTGTCCTTGTCGCTTTTCGGTTTTAAAACGAGATAGAGTTTTAAGATTCGCTTAAAATCAACGTTGATGCAATCGGGCCTTAATGGTACATAGAAAAACATGATATTTAACTACAGTATATCTGTGATTTCAACAAAAATTTGATGGAGTTTTGCCTGCGTATGTTTTAAATTATCTCTTTGTACATAATATACCCGATAAAATAGCATCTCCAGGCTTGTCGCCGGCTCAGTGCTTGTGCTCCCTGCACAAATGTGAGAATAATGTTTTATATTTGAAATAATGAAAGAAAAGTGAATTTTTTTAGTGTTAAGCAACAAGCTAGTTTGTTTTAGATTTGATTAAAATTGTAGAATGGGTATCTAAAAATTAACACTTTATTATTTTGAATATATTATCTTGTGACGGTGATATTTTCATTATTTAATATTTATCATTAAATCTAAAAGCATTTTTTAATTTAAAAAACGGTTATCATTAAGAATACGTTTAAAAGGTTTTAAAACGTTCGGCAGAGAAGACGACAAATATCTACTAACAATAGCATCTAAATTCAGAAACTGAAACAACTTAGGAATGAAACAAGTGTCTAGAAACAAATTATTATTTTCAAATTAAATACATCATTATTTAAAATATTTAGTTTATTAAGATTCTATAAGCTTATTTAAATCTTTCATAATTAATAAAATTAGAACTAATAAGTTTTTAAAACTTTATAGTATAATTTATAGTATAATTTTCTCTTAATATTGAGTTGGAAAAGTTTTGCGGTATTTTGTTAAAATTATACAATATCTTGGTTAAATAAACAAAATTTAAATTAAAAAAAATATTTTAAAGCTTGAAATCTACTTTTGAATAGTGACTATATTTTTTAAACTTCAGTAATTTTTATGTGTAATTATTTTTTGTAATTTTTATGTAAGAAAAAACTATGTAAGAGAGAGCTAAAAAAAGAAAGAAATTTTTCTTCTCACTTTGTGGATCTGTCTGGGTGCCAAAAAAAATTTGCGAAAATTTTCGACTATCTATATCGTGGAAGTTTCAAGTTTTTCTTGCAAAATCATTTTTTTAAAATGTTCCTACAATTTTTTATTCATGAATTATTCACAAATTAAATAAAAAGGAGCGTTCAGACTTTAATTGCTCATAACTCTATTAAAAATTATCGTATTGTAATTAAAAAAAATAAATTCTTAAAGCTGAAATGTTGCTCTATTGAGTGATATAATTGCTAATTTAAAAAAATAGAATATATAAATTTGAGCTAAAAGTATGGTATTAAGTCTGAACTGATCGAGAACTCTAGCTTACTGACATGGGCATGTGTAAGGATGCGCAGGTGTGAGGCAAGGTAATATGGCGGAAGAACAAAAATAAACGGATCCCAAGCTGAATTGTGAGTCCTTATTGAGCCAAAACTTTTAGAAAATAGAAGTCTACAACCTCAGAAGTGGGATACCATGATAGAAACAATAAAGGAGAAACAGAAGCGTGCCTTTTGATTAAGACGAAAGAAAGAAGACGGCTCAGCTTGCGAGTGATCAGAAGGGTTGGTTATTGCGGTGATATCTAATACCGCATTTTTTTGGTTCAGCTGTGCGTGTGCAAGAAATTACGATTTCGCTAGGGAAAAAATTTGGTGTTAAAACAAAGCGATCCAAACAACAGATTGAGACATGACGTTTTCCGTTACAATTGTCACAAGGATCGTAAGACCCGACTCTGGCGTCCTGGGTTCTTCCACTTTTTATAAGGCGGATATATCTGCGCATCTTTTTAGCGTTGTCTCGTCTATTTCATTTGTCTCGTTTTATTTGTGCATCTCGCAGATTTTTTGCATTGGTTGTTCTTTCGTGCGCTAGTGTACTGCGAGCTTTATAGGGAAATTACAGAGCGACCCTCCGATTCCTCCCCCCTTACAACCTTGTATTTTGCGTCGTACCGGACCATAGATGAAGAGAGAAGACGGCCAGAACTGAGAGTCGAAAGAGGAGCGATTGAGGACAGATTGGCCCAACATCCTACGAGACGAGTAGCACGCAGATGATATCGCTTTCGATATTTTTGCTTTGGGCCGAAACATATTACAGGCGCATGGCAGCGAGGTCGCAAGGACAGCAACCGGAGATGGCCACTCTACGCTCAAGTGTCGATGTGAAAGACCCCCCCCCCCCCATGACGGAGCTTATGAAGATCTCCCCTAAGAGATCGGAATCAAGGTCGGAAGCGGAGTTGCCGATTACTGACGTCAACACCGAGATGCGAGTCTCCCACAAAACAAAAATCCGGAAGAGTCTCTTAAGCAGCCGAAGAAAACTCTGCGATCCAGTCGAATTCCGCGCGTCAGGACACAGGATACATGGATGACACGCGATTCACGAAGCCGCAGGGCCGCGCGCCAATTAGACGATAAGGCCCCCTCGTGGAAAAAGCGATCCCGGAAGGATCAGCGGCACTTCTGCTGTAACGAGCAAGATGAGGGTCGCAGGACCCCAAAGATCCCGGATAGCAAGCCAAAGGCCTGAGAGGAGGATCAACGGATAAGACGAGCGCCACAAACTTGTATGGTTGCCCGATTTCCTTGTCCGGAAGGCGCGTGTAATTATAGTTGTCGGATTTTGTATGAGACGCACGCAGAGTTGCTGTGCGTCAAGTTTTCGTAGTTTTAAGCGCGCCATCTCACGCGACAATGTTATGAGATTTTCGGAAAAGTCATTTTCCGCGTCCGCCTAAGCCACAGCCTAGTCATTTTTGTTAAGTCTTGTTGCGTACCGATTTGTCTTGTTGAATCGGAACTCTGTATCGAGATGTCTGTGTGTTCTTTATTTCTTTTCGACATTCTGTAGGATAATTCGAGGCCCCCGCGAACGAGATCGCGCATATTTGTGGTAGCACCATAACAATTTCTTATCTCGGCTATCAAAGAATCGAGCTATTCGTGTGATTTGCGAGAAGTATTCTTAGCTTAGATGAGTCGAGATGGCCGGCGCGGTCGCCAGATCTTAACGTGCTCGACTATTTCGTTTGGAATCACATCGGATTTAGTCGAGCATATTCGTCATAGTACTGAAACTAAGATGCAATTCTCGCAGCTTTCAATACCATTATGCCAAAAATGGCGCACTGCGCGACGCGCAACATTACTTGAAGAACCGAAAACTGTTTACGGGAAGACACTTCGAACAATTCTTGCATTAAAATGCAAAAATGGATTAGATCTACTGAGAATATCACTTTTAAAAAAATGCGCCATACTATCTGCTGCAAAGTGGTGTGGAAATGATAGCGCTTTATCAATTTCTTGCCACAAAAATGATAAAAGAAATTATTTCTTGCGAGTCACACGCACCCAGAGAAAGATTTCTTCGATTCAAAAAGTTTCTTTACTACGGTTCAAGAAAAAATTTCTTTGATTTCAACGTTATTTCTTTAATTGAAACATCATTTTTTTAAATCAAATAAATTTTTTATTTGATTTAAAAATATATGTTCAAATGAAAGATAATTTTTTTTAATCGTACGACAAAGCAATATTTTTTTTAAATCGAAGAAACTTTTTTCTAGGTGTAAGCTCGCGAATCAAGATTTTTCTTTGACAGCAAATCGGTCAATTTTTTCTTCAACAGAAAAGAAACATTTCTTTGAATGGACGGAATCTTTCTCTGTGTGGATGGACCGATTATTGTTCGTGTACGAACACTACCGCTCATGAAAGTTCAAACACTCGCATAAATTTTATCGAATAATCATTTAAAAAATTTAGACTTTATAAAACAGCAACTGTATTATTTTTAAATTTAGTATAACAAAAAAGGGCTACAAGTCAACAAATTATATTATTTCATTAATACTTATAAAAGATATTGAATAAAAATTTGACAAATTATTCAACATAAATAATAAACAAAAATAAAAAATATAAAATATACACTATACAGACGTTTCAACCTCGATTAGGTCGTTCATACAATTCGCTCGGTCTATAGAAATAAAATTATTCAGACATTACTTGTATAAATTATGATCGCTTATTGAATATATTTAAGTCTCATTGTAGTAATAGAATTAAAATCTTGAAAGAATTTTGAGTATCAAATGTTCCATTGTAAACGAATAAGGATTGTTTCTTCATATTAAAAGAATCTGATACAGAAACCGCAAGTTTTTTACAATATTATAACGATCAAAGTTATTGTTATCACGTCAGTGCTTTAGAATTATTTTTGAAATATATTTTGAATTGGTTCTATACAATACATATTAACAATTACAAAAGCTTTAAATAAATTAATAAATTAATTTTAATTTTGTATGTCAAAAAGTATTGTCTTTACTTTGTACAACATTGATATTATAATTAATAAATTTAAAAAATTCGATT
>NW_012130071.1:2612940-2629600 GCF_000143395.1 Atta cephalotes
GCGATCATTCGATGAAATTTGTGCGTGTCCGAACTTCCATGAGAAATAATGTAGAAAAATGCAAAAAAATAGCATTCTAGTGCTAAGAGAGAACGTAATTTTTATTCTTCTTCTTTTGAGTAATGATTATATCATTACAAAGTATATTTTTTCGATAATATAATTTTAAAATACTCTTATTATTTACTTGAAACAAGTAATATTTACATAACATTTTTTTGTACATGTGCACGCTTCAGAACGAATTAAACTGAGTTTTTTCCAACAGTTCTTAATCATTTCTCAATTTTCACAATCGAGATATTATTTCTAAAGCGCTGAATATAGCCATAACTTGTCGCGCGGAGAGTGGGGCAAGCGCTCCGCTCACCGCCGCGAATCTCGCGAAGTTCGAACGGCATGGCGCGTCTGCCTAGGCCGCTCCTCGCAGCTCGAGCGCTGTACGCTCGATGAGCCGTATCTTCGGCAATAGTAGATCGGGTGAACGCGCGTATTCGGTTATTTTAAACCAAGAAATGATTTAGAGTATAACATACCTGTGATATTTTTTATAACATTAAGTCCTACCATAAAATGTGGGATGACATAGATGAATTTAATATCGATATTGATCTCGATAATAAATTTCAGATGATGCTTGATTTTATTTGGTCAAAGATCATTCAATTGGAGAAGTTATACATTACTTCTGGCGACGAAAATATAAAAATAGAAGTGTACAACTTCTTTATCCATTAGTTGGATTAAAAATGCCCCAATTCTTAATAAATCTCGTGTGGAAGAAGATTCTAAGTTTAATTTATAACATATAATGTGAATTATCCACAGTTGGGTAGTAACTAAGTAAAAAAGAAAAGTTAGAAAGTTAATAACTTTTAACTTAACTTAATTAATTTTAAATGCATTAAATTTTAACTTAACTAAGTTATCTTTAAAAGTTAACTTTTTGACTTTTCTTTTAAGTTAAAAAAATTTTTTATCTCTTTTAAATATCTTAGAAAAATAATAAAATATAATAAGACTAAGGGTGTATATATAAGGGTGTATTCGTAACCTGTTCATATTTTAAGATGCTAATACAGTCTTCTGATTGATTTATGCGGTTATGACTTATGCCATAAGTCTTAATCCGGATCTACAATAAGTATTTTAAGTCTTAAGTCATAAAAAATTGATCAATTACAGTAAAATATTCTTTTCACATTCAATTGTAATTGGTCAATTTCTATGGCTTAAGATTTATTAAAAAATAAAAACCTAAAAACCTATCTGGATATCTGCAAGTCACAAATCGCGCTGGTGTGCCGAAGCTATTAACGCTCGTGCGCTTTAAGCACATCAGCGTTCAATGCAGCCATAGTCTATATTTATTAAAGTGCCATTACATAGGAGCACCAAGTAACGAGCGTTAAGCATAGTGAGCTTACTATTCGCTGAAAATAGATTACATGATCAAAATTGATGAATAACAAGCTTATGTTGCTTGACGCTCGATGCCATATAAAAATATATGGCCTTGACCGTTAATGTAATTATCTCACAAGAGTCATAGATCTATACAGATATGTCTCACTCCCATAATAAATCAGTGTCTTCAATTAACGATAAGTTAGTACTATTCTTACTACTGCGTTATTCTTTATACAATCAATTGTAGTTTATAGTATTAATATTAACATTCATAAAGTATAAAGTTCAAAATAACCTATAAAAACTAAAAATAATTATGAATAATATGGGCATATCCATTGAAAGTGAAAATGATGCAGAAATTCGTAGTGAGACTAGTACAAGAGTTTAAAATAAAAAATATTTTGTGGCCAAATATTCAAACATTTTTTTGAATAGCAAAGTTGTGACGATATGAACAAGAAAGGAAATATAACTTTCCAATGTATATTATGCAAACCAAAAATGAATTTTATAATCGCATCACACACTTCAAATTCTAATTTAAGAAAATCCACGTTAAGATAATATTTCTTCTTAATAACTTTTTATTTTACAACATTTTTAATCTATTAATCGAAAAGCTTTTATTTTTGTTCTTACATTTATTTAACTATTTTTTATCATTAAAAAAATAGTAGCAAATGTTTAGATTGCGTACGGTTTGGACACTCAGAGCACTTATAATCAAAATCATCATTCTGTCTTTATCATTCATTAGAGGTAAAACAAGGATAGAAGTGTTGAAAGCGTCCAAATGTAACCTTAAATTACCTTAGAATAACGCTCTCTTCTCTGATTTTCTTGTAATTTTCAAATTTTTTAAATTTGGATTTAATAGACCTGTTCTTTTTACTTGAACTTCTTGCATGATTCTCTTTTTCTTTTCTCTCCACGTTGGAGGAAAAAAGAAAACCGTGCAAGAAAGCTAAAAAGAACAGGACTCATGTATATAGAGTATATTCTGAGAAGGAAATCATCGTTCAAATCTCGTTTTTATATTTTGATTTTAATTAGAACATCCAAGTAAATTATTTTAGTTTAATAAAGCTTGCAAAAGTACTAAAAATAAATGTGATCAATTGAAAAAAGGACAAGGAAAAATATCCATTATTGAAAAAAGATTGAAATATCTATTATTGAAAAAGAACAAAAACAATGTTTGATCAATTTTAAAACTAGTTGTAAATACAGTTTTACCATACTTCTTGATAGAAAATAATTTTGTAGAGTTTTATCAATTAATGATTAGAAAAAAACCAATTATTAGAAAAACGTTTGTATCTCGAAGAAGCTTATACAAAAATGCAAGCACAGTTAATGGAAACTTTTAAAAAGTAAAAGAATATGTTAGTGTAACAGCAAATTTATGGACATGTTTTAAAAGGCATGATTAAATATTTTTTTAATCATAAATTTAATCATAAAAAAACTTTAATTTTATTACTTTATAAGTTACAATATTTTCTATTTTTCTAAAAAGAAAATTAGTCCAATTATTAGCAATTTTAAAATTTAATTTTAAAATTCTTTGTAATAAACTTTTTATTATAACAAATTCAAAGTTGGTGGAACGCAACTTGTATGATCTATTTTTTGTTTTTCAAGCTATTCATATTTTTTTTTATTTTAGATCCTACCTAGGAATGACCAATTGGCTTGAACCAGTCACTTTAGAAAAAAAGTCAGCAGGCATTGCATGTCATCGATTGCAAGGAAAACACAGATATAACGTACTCATGGAAGCAATTGAAAACATACTGTTCAAATATCAAATTTTAGCTAAGACTTTACAAATTATAACCGATAACGCAACTAATTTTGCAAAAGCCTTTAAGTATATTAATTATTTTACACAATTTAGTATTACTACAAGTAGTAAAAATTTTTATTTTTAAAAGATTTCTATATATCTAATTTTATTATTTTTTAGAATTTTCGGACAAAATGAGATAGAAAAGTCGAAAATCGATGAAATATTAGAGACTGTTGAAATAAATACGCTTTTAGTTGATAATAGATTTATATAAATTACCTCCTTAACGCAGATGTGCTACTCATACGTTAAATTTAGTTAGTACTCCTGATATTAAAAATGCTGAAAATGATATTAATTATAAGACAATAAGTAGCAGAGCATTTTCTAAAAGTCAAGCAATATTTAACACAATCAGTCATCTTATGTTGCAGTCTCGTTTTAAAAACTCTTGGAATATTTGAAAGTTCCTGCCACAAGGTAAATTGTTAAACATTGTGAAATTATTGTATATTTATTTGATGAACTATTTTTATTATAGTCTTGATGCATTAATCTAAAACTCTATAAGACTCTATAAGACTTTAATAAAATTGTATTGTTTTTCAAAATAAACACAATTTTTATTAAAAAGATTTACTATTTAAATTATTTATATAAAAATTATTTAATATTTTATTTAAATTAATGTTTTTAATTTTATTGTCAATTATTTTTTTCAAAAATGATGGCATAATCTTTATATTTTGTAATTTTAATTTAGATGAAATTTATTTTTTGATGCTAATTTGGAGTCTAAAAATATTGAAAAAGTGAATAATATTGCTAGCTCCTTAAAACTTCCTACTTTTACTCCTACTGAAATCGAATTTCTTAAAGAAATTGTTCGGTAAAAATTTCTTATATTATGAAATAAATAAGTATTCTTTTTTTTAATATTTCTTTAAATTATTTATTAAAACTGATTGATTTTTGTGATACATGCTTACAAATTTTTTAACTGAAAAAATTAGATTATGGAGCAAAAGGACTAGATATTTTTCAAAATGACAAATACATAGGGTATTTATATAGGGTATTTACCAATTACTTTAACAATAGAAGAACATTTGAAAAATAAATTATGCTACGCAAATTACAAAACCTTTAATAAATACTCTTATAACAAATATCCAGAAAAGGTTATTGTAAACATTTATTATATAATTTTTAAAAATACAATATTTCTATTAGGTGTACAACTTTGCTTCCGCCGTTTTTTTTCCGAAATTCGAGGCTTTATTGTAAAAAATTGGTTATACATTTATGATTCAAAGTATTGTCCATCGCTGGCCACTACTTTCTCCCATCTTTCGGGTAGCGTACGAATCCCGCGTCGAAAAAACTGGTCATCTTTTGAGGCTATTCACGAATCGATTCAATTTTTTACTTCTTCATAAGACCGGAATTGCTGGTCAGCCAGGCCGTGTGCCATTGATCGAAACAAGTGATAGTCAGAGGGAGCAACGTCTGGAGAATACGGCGGGTGAAGTAGGACTTCCCATTTCAACGTTTCCAAGTATGTCTTGACCACTTTCGCAACATGGGATCGAGCATTGTCATGCTGCAAAATCACTTTATCGTGTCTCTCGTTGTATTGCGTTTATCTTTCAATGCTCGGCTCAAACGCATCAATTGCGTTCGATACCGATCGCTTGTAATTATTTCAGTCAGGTTTTAACAGTTCATAATACACTACGCCGAGCTGGCCCACCAAATACAGAGCATGACCTTGGACGTCAAAATCACCGTTCTTAAAGCGTTGAAACCACTCACGACACGTTCTTTCACTAATAGCGGCCTCACCATAAGTTTTTGAGAGCATTCGATGAGCCTCAGCCGCAGATTTCTTCATATTGAAGCAAAAAATTAAAACCTTCCGCAAATGACGAGAATTTGGCTCGTAAACTGACATTTTCAATCGAGAATAACTTTATGATGCAGACACAAATCGACTAATGTTTCTATGGGGTTATGTTGACAGATGCCCAAGTTTATTGTATGACGTCTATGATCTATTTATTTCGATCACCACTTACCGCTAAAGCCATCTATAGGAAAACGGCGGAAGCAAAGTTGTATACCTAATATTTAATAAATTTTGTTCGTCATTTCACATTTACTTTTTTTTACTTTTGTAGGTACTACTTTTTAAATTAATTTTTTTATTATCTAATATTATTACCAGCGGTTTTTCTATTTCATTTTTATAAATATAAAAGCATTCAAATTTAAAAAATAATTTATTTGTAATACAACTCTCTAAAATAAGTATAAATGACTAATAATAAGAATATAAATAATTAATTTCCATAAAAATTAATAAATCATGTAGTAAAAAATTTAAATCTGTGAATCTAAAAATAATATCAAACAATTTTCAGATTTAGTTTAAGTCTATGATATGGATCTTAAGATCGCTGCACTTTTGATACCAAATTTTAAGTTAAATTGGATGCAAAAGGACAATGAACAACAGGAGATTATTGAACGCATGAAATTGTACCTTCAGTTGAATCTATATATTAATTGCAATGATAAACTTAAAAACATTGTTGATAATGTTGATACAAATGAATGACAATTTTTACGTATTTAAAAGAAAAAAGATAAATACTGCGCAATCAAACAATATATCTAATTGAAAATTATCTTTATAATAATAAATATGATGAAGTAAAAGATTATCTACCTATATTAAAACGCGCATTTATAAAATATAATACATCAGTCGTTAGTACATGTCGAGCGAATGTTTAGTGCAGGCTATTTGATGATTTACGAGGAAAATTGACAGATCGTCATTTTGAGATGACGCTTTTATTAAAATTTAATAATTATTTTTAATTTAATTTATCAAAAACTAATAGCAGAAAGGTCAATTATTATTTTTAACTTTCGCAATGTGATTCTGCAATTATGTGATTCTGAGGAATTATGAGTTTTGTTATTATTTAATATTTTGTCATTATACGTTTTATTTTTATTGATATTTTATAGATATTTTTAATTTAAAATGTAATCACTAATCTTGTATCTTCTCTAAGTACTGACTGTTTTTTAAAGTTATATAAAGTTATATAGTTATATCGTTATGTGTTATATACTTATATCACATATGAATAAAAAAATTAAAAATTTAATTTATTTAAATAATCTATATTTAAATAATCTATATTTATATTGTAGTTATTTAATCTCATTTTAAGAAAAATTAGGACATTTTGATTTAAAAAATAATTTTTTTCAAAATTAACTTTTTTTTTTAACTTAAGTTAATTTAATATTGAGTTAACTTACGTTAATTTTTTATTCCTTCAACTTTTATATTAATTTGAAAGGCCACTAACTTTAACTTTATTTTTACTTTAATTTTAACTTTATTAGTTGAAAAAAAAACATTAACTTATTCTGAAATTACCGAATGAAAAAATTTCACCAACATTACATATGTGAATCAATTCGCATCAATAGCATATACACGATTATTATTTTTCTAAGAAAAAAAGGACATAAAGTTTATCGCGTTTTGATTTTTCTTGTTTTTCTATCGACACATTGGCTGCGTTCTGTTTACGTATGATGTACATGACGTATCATTTTAACTTTCTTTAATATTCGATGAACAACACGGATAAAATAAGATATGCGCACCATGCGTGAAACGGAACGCACTTATTGATTTTGAGAGTAAGTAAGTCGATAGCAGGTAGAAAACAATTGAAACATAAAAGTAAACTTTATGACTTTCCGCAGATGACAGAATATAACGCTTGGCATCAGCTGCGTCGTATTCATTATGGCGTTCCGTTTCACGCATGATGCGCATGATGCATCATTTATCTTTGTTTAATATTCGATGAATAACAAGGCTAAATAATGTATCATGCGCATCATGCGTGAAACGGAACGCAGTCTATATCAAAATGTGCCACTTATGGCGGACTTCGCACCAACACTAAACTGGCGTGCCGACGAAAGAATGCAAAGGTGATCACAGCAGAATCCCGTTTCACGCATGATGCGCATGATATATCATTTTATCTTTCTTTAATATTCAGTGATCATCATCATTTTATCATACGCATCATGCGTGAAACAGAATGCATCTCACGTTGCGACTTTATAAAATTCATACAAAATAAAACTCACTGATACGTGGGCCTGAATCTGGGATCCCTTTCGTCTTTCACTGGATCTAAGAACATGCACATAATACGCGCGCACATCACACAATTCACTAATATTGAACACATTCTGCACACTGGGCGGCTTGAACGGAAAAGGAGGAGCAAGATTCGCGATCGATGCGTGATCGATTCGCTAAGCCCCCCCCCTCCCCCCATACGTAACGCGTTGCGCACTGCCGTAACCAGTTAACAGACTCCTCGCGATCCTTTGCGTGCAAGATCGGATCTGGCGGAGTCCTGTGTGCGCCTCGCGGTCCCGCGAATTTTCTTGGCGAGCAATAGAATTAGACTGAAAAATTTTCATTTAAAAAAAAATTGTAAATCAGTTTCTCTATACAAAAATCTTCAGAAGGCCATCGGAAAAGAAATGCGTATGTTTGAAACTCGAAACTGTGTTTAGGAAATATGCGAAAAAAATTGAACAATTGCAAAAAACATGTTTTTTGCTTATAAAACAAAGGATATTGATTTTGGATTGGAAAAAAGTTTACTATAAAAAATGTAAGTATTCGAAATACCTACAAAATGAGACGTGGAACATTAAGATTAGTCTATTAATTAAATAGAAAAAAAATAAAAACCACCGAAAAAAGATTTTTTCTCATTCGCTCTCCGTTCATCGAGATTTAAACGCAGAGCTTTGAAATGCTCGTAAAATATAACCCTCATGATGAAAAATCTAATCCTGAATGAGTTTGAAATGTTCATTAATTTTTGTAAAAAGCCATTTTTTTCACTAAAAATTTATCTGCGGAGAACTTAATTTCTTCATCTTTGAGCAGTCATACAAAGGATGTTTTTTCTTTTTAAGATAGTTGCACTATCATATACATTTAATAACAAAATGATTTTTTGCAATTAAATTATTATAAAACGATTTTGAAAAGTCCATCTATTTTTCTTATTAAAAAAATGCAATAATCCATTAATATACATCGTATCAAATAGCCATGTGAAGTTTGTGAAGCCATTTGTCGTTTTTCTTGAGTTTAAAAAAAAGGTATCCTGCGATTATTAGGAGTCGAGATAATAATTTTTTTCAAAAAATCATTATGGCCCTAATTTTTAAGATTTAGAGTTGCGTCTTGCATCAATTTGTAAAGGAAGTTAGGAAGAGTTGAATTTGCTGTTTAAAAATTCTCGAATTTTTTACTGTCGAAAAAGTTGATTTAAAATCATTCGAAAGGTTCGGAACGAGAACTAGGCAGCGCATCGGAGTGCGAGAAGTGGTGCGCGATAAAGTGGGAAAGACCAAACCGCTCGGCGATTTGCGCGTATCTGATTTTATGCGTTTAAATTTGCTAAATTTGTTTTCTTACATATTTGTGTATTTATAGAATAATTTTGAATAAAATTACAAAATATACTTGATGCTTTTTTTACATTTTAAATATTAAGATAATTTTAGATGAGGAAAGTAAATTTAGAAAAATCTCGGGTAATCTCAGAAAATATAATTTTAAATATTCTAAAATAATCTTGGATAATATAAGTATTTGATAATCTGAGAGATAGTATTAGATAATCTTAAGTAATCCGAAGTAATTTAAAGTAATCCGTCATCAAGGATAATTTTTATATACTACAACCGCTAATGATCGACCCTTCAGTCCAAGCCAAGGTATTATACCACAATAGCCAGTTGACAGAGTGACCAATATGTAACATCAGTCATTTTCAAAATAAAAAATAAAAATTTTAGAATTTTACTTTTTGTTTCTAAATATCGGGTTAACGGCATCTGACAAAAAAATCAGTGCTAAGTGCTGAAGCATGTAAATCCAATGATATACCTCGAAAAATAAAAGTTCATTATTTAATATGACATAGATTGAAAAATGCTGGCGTAGAACAGTTAACAAAATTATAAAATCAAATTTGTTAAATCACGTGAAAACTTGGAAATTGTTGGCACCATTTTAGCGTGCAAGGCTCTTCAAAATAAATAAAAAATATTAATATAAATATTACGAATCCAGAAATTACAGCAAAAAATTAAAAAATAAAAATCCATTATTATCCGTTCATGAAAAGAGAAAAAAAATAAGAAATATCTGATCCCAGCAAACACAAATATATAACTATTATATTGCTTCCATATAACGGAATATAACAGAATGTGTGCAACATTCTATGTCCATTGTTAGTTATAATTTCCCACTCCCAAATAATTGTAGCTACATAATATAAATATAACTTACATGTAACTTGAGATGTTATATAATAGTCATATAACAACTCTTTAATTTGCTTATTATTATAAAATTAGAACTAAACGTATCTGTTATGTTGTAAACTATACATTATTCTAATTTCATTTAATGCTTTTTGCATACTATTTCTAGAAAAATTCTTAGAATTAATTCTAAGACAAAAACAAACGAAACAGTTTACTTTCGCTTAAAATTAATTCCAAGACCTTTTCTGAGATTAGTACATGCAAAATACATTTCCTGAAAATTGTTTTTGCGTGATATAAAAAACAATTTATAATAATTGATTTTAATTCATATATTCAATAATTAATAATGATTTTATTTATAAACTTCATAGTTTGCACATAAATACATATACAAATTATTTGGAAATTAGTGATAAGTCTTTTGCATAGGGGCAAAATGGAACTAAACAGAGAAGAAAAGTCCTCTACCATTTTACAATTTTCGTAATAATTAACAAGATATTAATTGCTAAAAATTGCTGAAAATTAATCTTCAATAATTTTTTACTCAACTTTACAGAAAAACTGCAAGAGGTAAAAATTGTTTATTTTTTTTTTATAAAACCCTAAGAATTTTTTCAGAATTTTTTCAGAAAACATATTCATTGTTCATGACATATTCACGTCTCAAATTATTTTTCTTGCCATCTGTGATATTCATCTATCCGTGTAATATTTTTTTTGTTATAAGCACATTGCATTATTTTATATTGATCGTTGTTTATAATATTGGTATATGTCTTGATTTTTATATATTTTTTTTTCTTCACAAATGTGTAACAGAGAATTCTTTTTTTATTAGATTATATCTGATAATTTTCAGTGTTATTCATATAATGATCGAATTCAACAATTTTTTGACATCAAATAATTTGGAATTGAATTTCTGACAAGATCATCGTATATCGTATCTGAGTTTTGTGTCTGAGTTTTAATGTATTAAGGATAGTCAAAAATTGACTGAAACGTTTACGTATTCTTTTTAAATATATGACTTGGCAAAGATCAATTGGCGTATGTGGCTGTATGCTCCTTTCTTATTTATATTTATGTTATTGAGTATTAATTTATGATTGTATATCAATTGCTCACATCACTAATTAACTAATATAATTGCATTGGTGAAATAGTGAAAAATTATTAGGAACCGACTGATATGAGTTTGCAATTGTTTGCAAAAGTGCGCTCCCATTAATTTATATTTAATTTATTTTAGATTCTCGATTAGATTATTTGAAGAACTTAATCATCGCAAGTTCTTTGCATCCGAAATTCAAGTTAAATTGGAGACGGAGAAAAAAGAAACAAGCTAAAACTTTAGAAGAATTATTCGGTATTAAATCTACTAAAAGTTCCCCAGTTAGTGAAAAATCCATCGATCATGATGATTTTTTCATTTTAATTAGCAAACAAAGAATCTTTACAAGAAGAATTGTATCGTCTATATTTTCTGAAGTCCAATAGTTCCAATGTTGACATATTAAATGATTATCAGAGAATAAAAAATTTTGTATTCAATATAACACGGCATTCCCAAGTAGTGCTTCTGTCGAACGAATGTTCAGCATTGATGGCTCCATAGTAACGTCACAGAGGAATTTACACAATTGAATTCTATTAAAAATTCTATTAAAAACCAAATTCTATTAAAAATTAATAAGAATTTTTATTAACATTTTGGATTAGTGCTGGAATTTACTTGCAACTTTTAGCCGAATATAAAAAGAATTTTTTTTACAAAAAACATTGTATATGTGTGGTATTTCATATTCATATTCATGTGTTTATATTATTTTAACGAAAAACGTCTTTGTCATACAATTTTCTTATCTTTCTCTTATTAACGTTATAAATCAAATAACAGTTTAAAAAATGCTTAAATAAAATTGTATACATATAAATGTAAATTAGTCTTTTTTTTTAATTATCCTAGGCTGCATTATTCTGATGATCCCGTGTATCATCCTTGTATAATATTAGATGAAAAACAAGGATAAAATGATATGAAAACAGACGAGTATTTCTGAATGCAGCCCTAATGATATCGATGCTATTAGTGAAAATTCTGATGGAAAAAAAAACTTAAAAGTAACTTGAAGTTACTTTTTCAACTAACTGTAACGAATTACTTTTCAGAATCAATAACGGTAATTGATTATTTTTGAAAGAGAAAAACTATAATTAATTACTTTTACAAAGTAACTTTCCCATCCCTGGTATTTTTGTTCCCATAACTAATTATGAATACAAGAGGTGCTATTTCATCATACTTTTGTAGTTGCGACAACGATTTTAAAATATAGTACTAATAATTGTATTATTTGATTGTATTTACTAATACTTCTGCATTTCCATTAATTATGGTATTTTTCTTCCCACAACTAATTATGAAAAGCTGAGCTGCTACTTCACTATATTTTTGTAGTTGCGGCAATGATTCTCAGTATAGTACTAACAATAAAAATATAGTTTGCCACTTAAACTATTCGTCCATAGTTGTGTCAAATATATTGTTCAATTATTCCAACAATATTTCTGTATTTCAATTAATTATAAGACTTTTTTTCCTATAACTATTTTTTATTCTTGAGGTGCTATTTCATTATAGTTTTATTTTTTATAGTTTTATTTTTATTACTAGTATTATTTATAGTTACTAATATTATTTTTTTCTCTCAGTGTGCCGTGAGTAAAAAAAATTTAAAAAAAATTTCGAGATGTGACATACCCACTCTTATACATTTACAAAATAATGGTTCCGCGAAAGAAATATTCTTGTAAATTTCTTAAATGGTAATAGTTACTACGTGAAAGTCAGTGGAGGCGTTAACAAACATTTTTATAAATTTCCGAAAAATCGCAATCTTTGTACGAAATGGAAAATGATATGTAGAATTAAAATTTCCGTAAATTGTCAAAGCATGCGTGTTTGCTAGAATCATTTCCGAACAGTAGATTTTGTCAACTTTATAAAGTATATGTTGAATCCAAACATGGTATCGAAAAAAATTGAAGAACTGGATAATTTAATTCCTGTACAAATTTCACCTCCTTTACCAATTGATAAAATTGATCTGAATTACTGTCGCTCATTAAGTCATGCTAGTGCATTTACCATTTTTATAAATTCGTGCAACAACGATATAAATATTGTTAATGAAAACACTGTTAATGAAGAAAATCCTGTTCATCCATATGACATTAATATGTTTGATAATATTTCTGTCAATAATAATAACAAAGATAATAACAATAATAACAGTAAAGCTAATAGTGAAGCTATAGATAATTTAAATGATGAGAAAAAATGTGAAGAGGTAATGTGTATAACGTTGTATTTCGGTGAAACTATCCAAAATGAAAAGAAAAATGATAGACACGAACATATTAGCAAATTTAAAAAAGAAACGACAATAATGTTTTCGATTGTATTAACGCAAAATTGTATGACGTTACCAAAGCATTCATTAAATCTCTTAGTGAATGCTTCGCGCAATAATTCCGGAAAAAGATGGACAGAATAAGATAAAACGTTTACTTTGTCTTTACTTTGTCTCATCTTTATAAATTTCTTCGTGAACATTTCGAGTTGCGAATCTCGCATCTATAGTGCATCTCCGCGTCTATAGTGCAATTTATTTAAGATTCCATTTGAAACAGGAATAAACAAAGTTTTTTTGGAACAGTTAAAAGTTAAAATAGACGAAATGCACGAATGGAATAGATATGCTTCATTAATTTTTGACGAGATGTCTTTGAGCAAAGGTTTTCATTAGCTCACAAATAATCGTTATAGTAGTTACGAGGACTGTTCGCAATGCCGAGTTGATAGGATTGAGTTGAGCCGAACTGCAAATTCAGCTAATCCTACACTTGTTTTTATAATCCATAGTATATACGAAAATCGTGGAAGCAAGTGGTAGCTTATTATTTTACGACAGATACAATATCCTCCAATAATCTCAAATTTCTGTTAAAGCATATAATTGAGCAATTGTAGGATATTGACGTCAAAATCAAAGCTACAGTTTGTGATCAAGATTCAATTCAACAAATAGCTTTGTCAGAATTGAGCAAAGAAAATAATGTTAAATCAACAATATATACGTTCATGGTTCGAACAGAAGAAATAGTAATAATCTTTGATATCCGGCATTTAATGAGAAACATACGCAGCGCCTTACTTCGGTCAGATATATAATTTGATACACATAAAGTTACTAAGTTCCAGTATAGTCATAAAGTCTTTTAAAGTCAACTAACAATTTCCATTTAAATACTGTACAAATTGAATGAAACTTTAACTTTAAAGACTCATATTTAAAAATGAAAGTACAAACTGCACACCAATTAAGTCGAAGCGTTGCAAATACAATTAACATTCGTCTGTTAGTAATATGAATCATATGTTTCCGGCAAAAGTATTACAAACAGCAGAATTCGTTGAACTCATTAATAATTTTTTTGATTCATTAAATAGGTGAACCACGAACACGAGAAAATATACAACTATTTGCAAGATGATTCATCTTATTTGGCTTTATGGAGTAAAGTTTTATCGCAATTAGTGGGAATTATTTGATAAAAATATGGGAAAAAACATCACAAACACATATCATTTTGTCAAAGGTTAGGAAACAAGCATAAGATCGATTATTGCATTATGGATTATGCATTATGCTTTAAAAGCATGGTTGCTCGGATGGTTTAAAATATTTAAATTTAAGAAAATCTTAACCAAAATTCCAAAGAAAACTTATTCTGCCAAATTCGTCAACATGGAATTTCGAATACTACTCCTATGTGTTCCATCAGTTTACAGCTGCATTGAAAACCGTCGTGTTAAATAATCTCTCTGAACAAATTATTGAAAATTGTAAAGACGATTATATTGAAAATGTTTGCCAATTTTTATAATTTTATTAAAAATATCATAATTAACGAAAAAAAAATGAAGAAGATGAAAATGAAGATTTTCATAATAAAACTGATTGTATTCCCGAATGGACGAACCTTGAAAAAATAAATATTGATGCTTGTCAAGCTCTTTCATATGTATCCAGTTACATTGTAAAAAAAATTCACATTCCCGATGATTGTTCGCAATGCCGATTTGATTTATTAGCTACAGAACAATTACTATATCATTTATTCACAACTTTTAAAGAATATTCCCCTACCACCGATTGACGTATTCAAGTAATTAAGCTTGTATAAATCTTCACAATATACTATATTAATATATATAAATTAAATTATAAATTCTGTGATATAAATAGGCATAAGAGCAAACTTGAACTAACCTTTAATAAAGCATTTTTCAAGAACTATGTGAGTACTTTCTGTTCTCTTCTCCGATGTGATGATAATCGATAAAACTTTATTATTTTTAATATTTAAGTATGTGAAAGATAAGCTTCAAAAAAAACCACAGTTCTAGTCATTATGATAAAATTAAATCTGCATAACAAATCAAACTAACCAAGAATTTTTATAAATCAAAGAACTGGAAAGAATCGATGTTTTCTGGCAGCAATGCCTTGATCAAGGGGCGAATTACTAATTCAGAAGAGGCTGTTTGGATAGTCACTATCCGGACAATGCCGTCATCTTCAGGATGTAGCTGGGTGATCCGTGCCACTTTTTTATTAGGCGGTGTGATTCGGAGCAGATGAGACACAGAGCTCCGAACGTATGAAGTTGGCACCTCATCTTTTGGCACCACGAGTTTTGATAAGAGTTCCATTAGCACCCGCTATAGTTCTATAGTTCCTGATAAGTTTTATAAATATTTCCGTTGATTTAGCTAAAAAAAATAACACTTGCGGTGCTAACTTCCCGTGGCACCGCAAGATTCGAAAAAATCAATTGAAAACTCTGAAATTTTATAATTCTCGAAGAGTTCTACAGTTCCTGATAGGTTTTAACAATAGTTCCGATCTCTAAGTTATTTTAAATAATAATTAAATTCGCGCGCTGGCACCATACCACAAGAGTAAAGTATCTTTTAACAGCCAGTTCCAATTGACTTTTTAGCATTTTCCAATAGTTCTGCAATAGTTCAGACAATTTTTATAGATTTCAATCGGAGTTTTTGTCTTTAAGTACTTTCTAATAATAATTTAATAATAATTAAATTTACGGACTAGCACCGCATCACAAGAATACCTCTTAAGAAGATTGTAAAAACATAAAACATATATTAATATTTAAGCTTTAAACAAACTACATACATGTGAGTTGTGTTGATAACATTGTTTTTATCGAGCAACACATTTTTATAGATTATTTATATTATTTGTTATTAGTTTTATTGTTATGAACAGAAATTTTAAACTAACAAAATCTAAATTTTTTTATATAAATATTTCAAGTACTAAAAATGTACTAAAACTTGTGCAAAGTTTCATTAAAATTCACCAATTAGTTTATAACAAATAATATTTTGTTTATTTACTAAACAATTAATGTCTTCATTTTAATGTAACTTTGCATAAATTTTTTGTATTTATAAAATATTTATATTAAAAAATTGAGATTTTTATCTTTATTCTGTACTACATTTTCATATATTTCTATTAGAGCACAATCTATAAAATCGTCGAAACTATTGTAGAACTATAGGAAAATGCCAACAAATCGGCTGGAATTGGCTGTTATAACTTTATTCTTGTGATGCGATGCCAGCGCGCGGGTTTAATTATTATTTAAAATAACTTAGAGACCGAAACTATTGTTAAAACTTATCAGGAACTGTTCGAGAACTCTTCAAGAACTATAAAATTTCAGAATTTTCAATTGATTTTTTCGAATCTTGCGGTGCCATGGGAAGTTAGCACCGCAAATTTTCAAGTGTTATTTTTTTTTAACTAATCAACGGAACTATTTATAAAACCTACCAAGAACTTAGCTGGCTTGCATTTAACACTTTTGTAATAAATGAATAAAGATATCTTAATAAAGAAAGATATTTATATATATATATATATATATATATATATATAT
>NW_012130071.1:2631252-2632398 GCF_000143395.1 Atta cephalotes
TAATCATGTCTAGTTTTCTCTTCTTTGCAAAAAAAAAGCATATGCGAGAAGCTTTGTTTTTCTGTTTCAATTTGAAGAAATCGGCTGCCGAATCGCATCGAATGCTTGTGGAAGCCTATGGCGACAATTTTGACCTGAGTGACAAGAAGCATGAATATCGGCCCAGGAAGGTTGAGGGTCAATTGCAGGCTCTTTTGGATCAGAACGATATCCAATCACAAAAAATGCTTGCCGAGCAATTGAGTGTTTCTCAAGCAGCCATGCGGCTACATGCCATGGGGAAGGTTCAAAAGATCGGAAAATGGGTGAAAATGAACTGAACGATAGGCAGATGGAGCGACGCCAAAACACATGCCAAATTCTGCTTGCCAGACAAAAAAGAAAGTCATTCCATCGGATTGTGACAGGCGATGAAAAGTGGATCTATTTTCAGAATCCTAAACGCAAGAAATCTTGGATTGATCTCGCCCAATCATCAACATCTTCCTCAAGACTAAATCGCTTTGGACGGAAGACGATGCTGTGCGTTTGGAGGGATCAGGAGGGTGTCATCTACTACGAGCTGTTAAAACCTGGTGAAACTGTTAATGCTCACCGCTACCATCAACAACTGATCAAATTGCACCGTGCTCTGCGTGAAAAAAGGCAGCATTATCGGAAAAGACATGACAAGCTGATTTTCCTCCACGATAACGCACCATCGCACATGTCAACAATAGTCCAAAACTACTTGGAGACACTCAACTGGGAAGTGCTACCCCATCCCGCTTACTCACCAGATCTGGCACTTTCTGACTATTACCTATTTTCGTCGACATGCTCGCTGAGCGGCACTTCGATTCTTACGAAGACATCAGAAAATGGGCTTGATGAGTGGTTTGTCTCGAAAGATGAGGAATTTTTCTGGCGTGGTATATCAAATTGCCCGAAAGATGGGAAAAATGTATAGTTAGCGAGGGCAAGTACTTTGAATAAATTTGTTTTTGCTTCCTAAGAAGAAAAAAAAATGTGTTTTTCTGATTAAAAAACAGCGGATTTAAGCTTATCATCTGATATATATATCACACACACACACACACACACACACACACACACACACACACACACACACACACACACACACACACACACACACACACTACTACT
>NW_012130071.1:2632418-2646990 GCF_000143395.1 Atta cephalotes
GGGGGGGGTTGTGTTATATATGATATAAACATCAGATTGCATAATTTTAATATAGGAAAACAGCCCATAAAGATTTTCAACACTGAAATGACATACAAGGAATCCAATAAGAAAAAAACTATATGCCGCTAATTTTAATTATAAATATTGGGTTGTTCGGAAAGTTTATGCCGATGTTGAAGGAAAATTGAAACGCAGAAAATTTAAATTTTAGTATATATATATTTAGTATATATATTTATTAAATTATATAGGTTAGTCGACACAAACTTTCCGGACAACCCAATATTATATTGAAAGAAATAAAAATTAATTGAAGTGAGTGTTAATATTTTTTTAATGAAAAAGAATTTTTCAAGAAATAAATAATTTATTTGATATTGTAAGCCGATATTGTAAGCACTTATATATTAAGTTTAAAATTTATCTTGTTTATAAAATATTTGCTTAATAACAATACTTATTTATACATATTTATTTAAAGTGAAGAAATAACATTATTATATATTATAAGAAGATATTTTATCGAATCAAGTAATTATTGTTGTACAGTCAAATAATGATTTTTTGAAATGAGAAAATAACATTTCATTTTAAGAAGTTGTTTTATTGAATCAAGTAATTAATAATTTACAATAATATTCCAATTACTTCAAATGAAGTATTATTATGTAATTTTAACAAATAGTTTTATTCAACAAAGTAATTGTTATTTTACAACATTTCTTTTACTGGAAGTGAGGAAGAAATATTTCATTTTAAATAACAGTCTCTATTGAATGAAGTAAATGTTACTTTACTTTAAAAAAAAATGTTATCGAACACTAATTGATAATTATTACTTTACAACAATATATATTATTGATATTACTTGAATTAATAATATTATTTGAAATAATAATATTTCCTTTTAAAAAAATATTTTATTACATAAAGTAATTAAAATTTTACGATTGTACTGTTTGTACTTGGAATGAGGAAATAATACTTCTACACTTTAAAAATACACTTTAAAAACATGTTCTCGTGAATAAAGTAATTATTATTTTACAATTAAATGTTCATTCAAGACAAGGTCGATATCTTTACAATCTGAAGCAAATTTTTTTTAGTAAATATTGACTAGATAAAAGAATTTAATATCTACGAAGAAAGGAATTATTACTTGAATTATTTAAATATTCTTTTATGTTCAACTTCCAATTACTTGTTTCCAAAAAAGATTTACTTTAGACAATTACATTTCCGTTTCTTATGTAGCACATATATTCTTATTGCAAGAATATATCTTATAACTTAAGTAACTATTTATATTAAGTATTTACTTTTTTAGTTAACTATTTTAGTTAACTAAAACTAATTTAGTTAACTATTTATATTAAGTAACTATTTCATTTTAAAATAAATAAATATCGGACCTATTTCAGTAACTCATTTACTTTCACTAAGTAAATTTTGCTTACATTTAATAATTTTGTTTTTCGGTGTAAAGAGAAAATAAAGGGGAGGGGACTATATAATTCGTCGATCGTACTATAATGCTCGCTCTGACTACAGCCATTACAGATCAATGCTATCGCGCGAGACGAAAACATGAAATCCGGCATGATGGAAGATGAGAATGAGCGTCGAGAGCTCGAACTTTCGCGACTTTGATGTGTGGAATTTCGTGTGTGTTAAGTCTCGTCTACAATAGTCGCACGAGCTCTGTCGCATGTCATGAAATGTCGCAGAAATGTCGCATATTTGTCATAATCACAAGAGCTTTTGTCGTACGGAGTTGAGCCAACTTCAACTTTCTGCGGCTGCGACAGACGTATCGCATAAGTTCAGTCAATCACAGCACAGCAAGTTAACGTTCAGAATTTGTTATCGAATTACGTGCAAACAATCGTGACTATTGTAGACGCTCATTTAGCGACATTCTTGCGGCATGCGACAAATTTTCCTGCGATGCTACTACTCGCGACATGCGACACAATCTGTACGACTATTGTAGATGAGACTAAAACATGTTTTTTATCAATCCTAGTTGTTCATCTAATGTTAAACAACAAGGATAAGAGACAAAGATAAGATACGAAGACACGAAGACACCGGGTGATATTTCCGAACGTAGCCCAGAAGATTCATCCCTGTAACTCGAATTGATTCCCAATAGCTTCCTGTAATTGTGTTCGGGAGCCTCTCACACTTGACGCCAACTATGCCTTATTATTACATCATGCCGCTTATGGTGGACTTTACATAAACACCAAATGGCGTGTCGACGACAGAACGTAAGGGTGATCCTATGTCACGTTGCATACAATTTTAAAAAATTCATAAAGAGGAAGGTAACATCACCGATAGTCTCTGCGTCGCGTCGTCTGAGATCTCTCTCGAAAGTCTTCGCCGGAATCTCCTGTCTCGATTGATGATCCGCACATCTTCTTAGCTACAGAATAACCCCGGCCCCATCATTGAATCAATACTCTATCACTGAATCGAAATGCCGCCCTATGCGGCGAGTAACGAAAATTAATTTAAAAAACACTTAAAATTTTGCAGAAAATGAATTTTGTAATATAAAATCAAATGCGCGTTTGAAACCGATCCCACTTTCTAAAAATGGATGACAACGCAACAACCGAGATATTCATTTCGATTGATGGCTAACGAGACTCTCACGAAAGAGGTTAGACGACAAACAGGATCTCGAATATCTCGATTGATATCGCGATCAATTCATTAATCCCCTCCCTCTTCTCACGAAAATGCGCAGTCGCATCGCGTTGCCGCGGCCAATTAGTTGCTTGCGGCTCTTTATGCGCGAGATAATAGGTTTGTCGCACGCTCCAACATGTCCAACATGCCCCAATACATTTGCGTCACCGGAACCAATATGGCGACTAGATGTTCGCGTCGCGAACATTAGAGCATACTCAATGGAGAGCATGATCAATAGATCAATTAAGAGCATGCTCCATTTGCCTCACACATGTTACGCATGCATACGTAATGATTGAAAATGTACTGTATCGAAAGAAGTATTTCAGATTTATTTTGTATAAAAACGCATTTAATAAATGCATTTTTGATATAAATACAAAAATATAATATAACAATATAATATATAATATAATATTAATAAAATATAATAATAAAATAAATAAAATAAAAAGAATAAATAAAAAGTAAAAAAATTTTTTAAATAAAATAAAATATAATATTAATACAATAAATATAATATTAATACAATAAATATAATATTAATACAATAAAATATAATATAATATAAAAATATAACATAACTTTTATATAGAAAAGTAGGCTTAAGTAAATACAATACAATAAATTAAAATGTCTCTGTTTAAAAAAATGAGCAAATGTAATTAACTAATGAAATTCGTTTTTTATTATAATACATTCGTATAATGCTATAAATTTCAAACATTTCGACTTACAAAGTCTTCATCAGTGACAATAAAGAAAACATATTTATGTAACTCCATTCAATGTCAACGAATTAACATATAATACATAATATAATACATAATAAAAATTATCGCTTTAGGCTAATCTTATTTAGTTATTCTTGCGTTAAGATATTACGGATTGACTATTATATATAAATTAACGTAAGTGAAAAATAAATTCTCATCAATATTGAATTAAATATAATAATTTTTTAATCAGAAATTAACATTTAATTTTACAGAATATAGTAGTATCGTTGAAGAAATCCTCGTTCAAAATGACGTTTAAATGGGGTTACATAAATACGTTTTCTTTATTGTCACTGATGAAGACTTTGTAAGTCGAAACGTTTGAAATTTATAGTGTTATACGAGTGTACAATAATAAAAGATTTTATTAACTACATTTGCTCGTTTTTTAAAAAAGCCTTGACATTTTAATCTATAATTTTTATATTTATTAAAAACGCATTTATTTTGTATAAAATAATCGAGGTAATATAAAATACTCGAAACAAAACGAGGCACATGTTCAACCTGTTTGAGTCTCACGGATTAGGTGACATGCTCACTTGTCCTAAATCCGTTCGTGTCATTGAACATTGGAGCACATACGACTGCTCCAACTGCCATCTCATCTGTAATCCAAGTGCTCTCTGAGTTAATTTGGAGCATACTCCTATCAGCTCTTACTCATTCTACGCGCTTGATAGAGTGAGCAGGAGCTGTGATAGGAGCATGTTAGAGCATGTTAGAGTTTGCGACGCGAACAAATCTCTATCTGGTGAAGTTCTAATCCGCGGGGGCTTCACGATCCCGCGGATTTTCCTTTTAGGATATATCTACACGAACTTTCATAGTCGCCTAAACGTATGCATAAAGAAAATTATCCAATTTAATGTGTCTTTATAGGAATACGATTGGATAATTTTCTTTATGCGTAATATGTTTATGCGGCTATGCAAGTTGTGTGGATATAGCCTTAGCGGCCATCTCCGGTCGTCCGCTCGAATGTGATTAGGTCTTGTGATCTCTCCGGCGATTATTCTTCCATCGCTTAACTTCTCCTCGCGCCGGAGATCCTCCTTGATTCGCCATTTGTTCCTCGCGCCATTCCTTAGGTTCGGGCACCAACAGATTCCTTAGCGGCAATGACTATCGCTTCCCTGAGATTGTAGGAAGCATTCGCCGACTCCGCCTCCTTGTCTCCGGCCCGCGGCAGCTCCGAAAACTTGGTGAGAGAATAGTCTCGATGTTTCTTCGCTCAGCGAAGTTCCCGAAATTTCATACAAAATAATAACATAAGGATTAGCAAATTAATCGCAATTTTAGTTTCCTAGAGATTTCGCTTCCTCACAATTTCGAGATGTGCGCAAATTCGCACTTTGTAGCGGAGAAGAGTCGCTGCAACGCCGCAGCGAAACAACGTCACAGTATAAATGTACACATATGTAGACTTTAGCTTAGTCATTCTCAAGATTTTAACATAATTAATTGTTAGCAGATAATTTGAAACCCAACAAACGAGAATGAATTGAAATAGATTAAAATGGATTCAGATTTTCAGAAATACGGATTTATGAATGTTAAAAATGAATCCTTTTCAATCCTGAATGCATTTTTATTCATTTATAAGAATTGCATAGAGATATACTCTATACCTTTCTAAAAATCTAAAAATAATATTAGCATTTTCTGTACAATCATGAACTCAATTCAGAATCACTACTCAATTCAGAATTATGAATAGGAAGTATAGTTTTTTTAATTCAGTTTTAATTCAGTTAAATTCAAAAATAATATGAGCAATTTTTATGCAACGTGAATACTGCTCAATTCAATATTCTAAATATGAAATGCAATTTTTCAATCTAATTGAATAAAAAAATTTTTATTTAAAAATGGATAAATATTACTTAAATTATTCAAAATTATAAGTAGGAAATTTTTCATTTTTAATCCAACTAAGTTCAAAAAAGTTGTAACGTAAAAATAATTGAATTGTTCTTTTGTTTCTGTTTGATTAGAAGTAAAATGAATGCTCGATATGAACAAATCAAGTCGAATACAGCCTCAATATTAAGCTAATCACGGCGTGCGACGTCAGCCAAGCAAGATTAGATTATCCGACACTTATCCAATATTGTCTCAGAGTAATGTAAATTGTTTATATTTTATTATATCTATTAAATGATAATATTTTTATTATATCTATATAATTTCGTTATTAGTTTAACTGATTGTTTAACTGATAATTGAAGTAAAGAATGAATAACATCTTTGCCAATTAAAGAATAGTGTAGCGAATAACGTAGAAGATTCATAATCCAGAAGTCCCAAGTTCGAATCCCACTTAAGATGCGTTTTTTAATACCAATTTGAAATAGTTAATTTCAGATATAATTATTATAAGGTGTAAATGTCTTAGGAATAAAATTAACCCTTAAATATGAATTTTTTTTTTCGAATATTGAACTAGTGTCAGCTCGAATCCATTTCAATCTATTCAATCCATTTTCATGAATTTAAAGTACGCATTAAAAAAATTTTTTTTTCAAATCCATTCTCGTTTGCTGGGTTTATTCGGAATCAATCTATTTTCACTGTCGAACATAAAATAGATTTTGGTTATTGTCCATTGCTCACTGAATTCTCTCTATTTATTAGATTTTAAAACATGACAAGCAATTTTACGTTATAGTTTACACTTAAAATTTCATTTTTCATACTTATTAATTATTTATATAGATATTGTTTTTAATGACGGTTTCTTATTTACATGTTTCAATTTGTTTTCAGATTGAACATTTATTTTCACTGTTTTTCATTGTATCATGTTTTCAATTTAATATTTTACTTAATATTTTAATTATTAGATGTGGCAAAAAGTGCGTTTTTCATGGCGTTTTTCCCATTAGATGGCATTAAAAAAACGAACTTTTTCCCATACCTAATATAAATAATATATAAATCAGAAAAAAATAAAGAAACATTCATGTATATAAATATTTCAAATTACATATCGAGTATCACTAATAATAAAATACATGATAATTATGCAGTATAAAGGATTACCCTCCAAACATATGTTGTCAAGATCCCTAGTGAGCTTGAGAAAATTTTAGCTCATTATTTGTTAAAAAGTTATTAATAAAAAAATTCATTAAAAAATGTGGTTTCAAAGCAAAGAATTTGTATTTGTAAAGGTGAAAATATTATATTATGTGGAGAGATATTTGCAGAGTTATATGATCGTAAACAATCCCATTTCATCCCTTACCTTGTAGAATTCATGTTCAAAAGCGTTTGATACACATGAACGATTAAAGCTTTTTTTTAACATAATGGCTAAAGAATACCCAATATCTGAAAATATAAATACTGAATAAATCAAATAAACAAAAAAATTTAGCAAAAGTATTATTTTTATATCTCCACACTATATACAATAGATTGTAGTCGTAAGATTCCACATATAAGCATAGAAATTCGAACAAATTCTCTATTCTAAAGACACAAAAATTATAAGAAATTATATGAGAAAATATTTTGCGTTGTTAAAGCAAAGAAGGAATTTGTTATATCGGAGCGCAGTTGTGACCAAAAGTTAGATTTATCGATCAACTTTTTTTGTTAATAACTTTTTAAGGAAAAACGAGCGACGATTAAATTCCAAGGTTACTTGGGGTCATGACTTTGACAAAATATATCTAAATCATTGCAGGACAGTCCCTTATACCGCATAATTAATAAATACATCAATTTAGCAGTAAAATACTCGAAGATGATGACTGATTTCTATAAAGATTTCAATGTTAACGCACAAAGGTCACTTGGGATAACCAAAAAAGCTGAAAAATACATATTTACAAGCATTATTGGACGAAAATCCAGCACAATCCACTTCAGAACTTGCCAGAGAATGAGAAATGTTGATCGTGCAACAATTACTAAACGTTTACATGATATGGAAAAGATTCACAAAGAAGGAAAATTCCATATCAGTTATCGGTAAATGCAGACAAAAAAAGAAGAGTTTTTTTGTATCAAATTGTTACTGGAATTGAAAAATGAATCTATTTTGATAATTCCAACCGAAAAAAATTATTAGTTGATCCAGGCCAACCAGCAACATTCACTTCGAGGAGCAATATTCGCGGTTCAGTTCAAGGTATTGTTATGTATTTAATGAGATCAAGAAGATATTGTATACTATGAACTGTTAAATCCGAAATAAACTGTCAGCTAATCATTATTAATAACAAATATACAAATTGAAGCAAGCATTAGACTAAAAACGATCTCCAATTGAGTAAATGACGCAAAGTGATCCTTGTTCATAACAATACTCGACGTCATGTTGTATTATTATATATGTTGTATTATTATAGTGAAATAAACACTATTAGAGCTTCAATAGCAAGTTTTACCGCACCCGCGTATTCTCCATCTGATTTTCACTTGTTCCGATCGATGCAACATGCTCTAGAGAATACATTTTCATAATTTCAAAAATGTAAAAATTTATTAAAAATTGGATCAACTCCAAAGAAGAATCTTTTTATTGTCGCAGAATCCATCTTTTGCCAGAAAGATGGGAAAAAATTATACAAAACAAAGGAACATATTTTGATTAAGGTTGTTAAAGTTAAACAGAGCTCTTACATTTTGTTTATTTCTTCTTATCGTTTTATCGATCTTTTACATTTGTAACCCGTGGTAGATTATCTATGATATATTATTTAATTCAGCCCTCCTTTACATGTCCGCACTTGAGCTCGATGTCCTCCTTTTTCATTTTCAACGATAGATGTCTCATTGTTGTTCTCCTCACTTTTTTTTCACACTCACTTTCCGTTACATCATACAGCTACGCGTGTAATCTATAATAAATTCTTTTAGAAAAGAATTCTTTTTTTTTACCTCTCGTTCACCCGATCATATATTCCCAACAAAAGTATTCGTTTATTACCTTGTTTAAATAAATTAGTTTTTGAGAAAAAAACCCTCAAAACTAAATCACACTCCTAATATATAGAATTAAAATAAAAAATGAAAATAAAAAAATTTTTTTTAAAAGCGTCATCATTCCTTAGAACTTGTTTCATGACTTTATTCTTTTTTAGCAATATATTTTGTATTTTAAGTTTATATCTTGTAAATTGTATTTTCAATAAAATATATGGTATAATTACTTTGTTTTGCGGAATGTCCTTTCAATTGAAATTAATCCGTTAGACGCTTCTGACTATCTGAGCAAGACAATTGAAATTTTAATCATTACTAATATGAATAATAAGTTAAAAATTGTTTAAATATTAAAAAATAATTTGACGTTAGTTGTTAATGGAAACATCTAAAACTTTATTTAAATGTTGAACTTTCCGTTTGAGGTGAGTTACTTGATTTAGTTTTTATTAATATTGACTATTTGTTATTTGTAATATTGCAAATCAGATTCCACTGTAGTTGGGAACCTGATAATGATTCACTTTGGACGGAAGGATCAATGATGAGAAATATATCATTATTGAGGATGGCTCCAAAGAGAGCCGAAACATTTGATAAAGAAGATTAAACATTATGAAATTAATCTTTGAATTTAATCTCTGGTATCTTCATCACCTTGACTCTAATTGGCCTTGACTTTTGTTTATTTTTAAGATTATGAGTCTGTTAATATTTTAATATTTAGTAATGATTGACCAATTTCATAACTACAGATGTTAAAATCTGTCGTATAAATCATATTAAAGACGGTCGGTTAAAGGCGCTTATAGGAGTTCGCGTACCTATTAAAATTTAATAAATAATAATATATATATATGTATATATATATATATATATATATATATATATATATAATGTTTAAAAATAATAATGTTAAAAAATGTTAATAATACTCGATTTTTATTTAAAACTATTTTAATGTTATCATCTAAGTGATTTGATTATCAAGATATAGAGAGGATAATTGTAAAAAAAACGTTTATTTAATACTAAAAAAACATTTTTTTAATATTTCATGGAAAAACTTTTTTTTAAAAGATTTAACGAAAATGTTTTTGATGAAAATAACGTTTAAAATAACATGAAAAATCCTTTTTTTTCATTAAAAAAACGTTTGTTCAAATGTTTAAAGAAACGTTTTTTTTAATGTTAAAATTATATGAATAAAATTAGAAAAACTATTGTACAACGCAGAAATTTTTTTCTTAATTTATTTTTTATCTATTGGGCAAGAAAGTAATTACGTTTTTTTAAACGGCATCTATTAGTAAAAACCGCAATTACTTTCTTACCAACTAATATATTGTAAATATATCTTGATAAAGTTTCAGCTTTAAGAATCTCTTTTTTAAATTGCAATACGACAATTTTTAACGAAGTTATGAGCAATTAAAGTCAAAATGATCTTCTTATTTAATCCACGATAACTCAGTAACCAAAAATAGGAATATTTAAAAAAAACGATTTTGTAGGGAAAGCTTTCGCGATAGGTAATCGAAAATTTTCTCAAATTTGTTTTGGACACGTTACAAAATGAGAAGCAACACCCACAAAATGAAAAGCAAATTTTCCGTCTTTTTCAGCTCGTAATTTTTGGTATGTAAAAATTACCAAACTCGTATAAACTTAAAAAATGTAGCTTTTAAAAGTAGAGATTTCAAGCTTTAAAATCCTTTTTTAAATTTAAATTTCATTCACTATTGACGAAGATATTATATAACTTTCAGCTAAAAAAACGCAATTACTTCTAACCCAATATAATCTTAGACAATTAATTTTATTAATTGTAATTTTTAATTATATTTTTATCTTTTTTACTTACCGCGTTTAGACTTGAGACCTCAGGGTTATGAATCTCATACCTTATCCATTACACTACTTATAACTCGATGGACACAGTTCTTATAATATTGTTTATAAATGATACATTTAATACAATTGTACTGGTTTAACTTCTCTTCCGTTATTATTATTTTATTCCAAACCGTTTTTTATTAATTTGAATTTCAGAAAATGATAAAATTTTTTTGACATTTACATTAAACAGACAAATGTTAAATAAATGTTTTTTAAATCATATTTTAAATAAATAAATAACATAAAACAAATATTTAATAAATGTCAAACAAACATTTTAAAAAATGTTCCTTCGAAATATTATTTCAAACGAAAACTTAATGTAAAACAAACATTTAATAATCATCAAATAAACGTTTAAGAATGTTCCTTCGAATCATTATTTCAAATGAAAAATTAATAACATAAAACGAACATTAAATAAAAAATCTTTAAAAAAATCTTTAAAAAATCTTATTTTGAAAACGAATCATAAAATTCACTACGAATAAACATTTAAAAACATTAATAAACATTAAATAAATATTATCCTGAAAATGAATCGTGAAATGTAAAAATTAATGAAAATAAACGTTCAAAAAACATTTCTTTTCCATTGCGGCATGATGGTCCAATATGAACTAAACGTTTAGAAAATGTTTCTTCAAGTTCATTCAAGTTCATTATCTTAAATGAACAATTGATGTAAAAAACACATTTAATAAACATTAAATAAGCATTTAAAAAATATTTCTTCAAAATACTGTTTCAAATGAATAATTAATATCGAAGAAATATTTAATTAACATTAAATAAACGTTTAAAAAATGTTACTTCCAAACATTATTTCAAACAAAAAATTAGTGTAAAATTTACATTTAATAAATGTGAAATAAACATTTAAAAAATATTTCTTCCAAACATCAAATAAATTTCAAATAAATAATTGATGTAAAATGAATGTTTAATTAATGTTAAATAAATGTTAAAAAAATGTTTTTTCAGAACATCATTAACAAAAAACTAGTGTTAAATTAACATTTAATAAACATTAAAATAAATATTTAATAAATGTTCCTTTGAAACATTAATCAAACAGAAAATTAATGTAAAATAAACAATTATTTAACATTAAATAAATGTTTAAAAAATTTTATTTTGGAAATGAATCATAAAATGTAAAATTAATTATAAATAAACATTTAAAAAACGTTAAATAAACGTTAAAGAAATGTTATTTTGAAAACAAATCGTGAAATGTATAAATAATAAATCTTTAAAAAATATTTTCTCCCCATTGGGAAAGAGCTCAATTTAATAAGAAAGTGAGAGATTGCTTTGAAAATGGGCAAACTAACTTTGCAATATATGCGCATTTGTTCAAAGCATTTTACGTTACATCTCAAGACTTTTCAGGAGGCAACTTAATAAAATTAGTAATAAAAACTGTCTATTACACCTAAATTTACATAGGTATCTGCTGATATTTTTTTGAAATATTTTTATTTGAATAGTAATCCAAACAACAAAAAGTATCTAAAATCAAGTTATAAGACGTTTTTTGCTAAAAGACTTAAAGACATCTTTATGTACAATTTTAGACTTCATTGCTGTTTGAGAATATACAAAAATATCTTTACATATTCTTCCAAGTTATAATATTGCTATATAAGCTACTTTTTAAACTTTTAATTGATTTTAATTTAGAGTTAAAAAGGCACAAGTTATTTTCACCGTCTGTCAAAATATTTCACAATGGAGTTTTGAAATTGAAATATCATCTAAAAAACGTCAAATAAAAACTAGATCATGGCACCTATCATGGAATAAAATGATATGTAATTTGGAACGTTTATTCTATACATGAATGTTTCTTTACTTTTTTCTGATTTAAATAAAATATTAGATTGAGAACTTGATACATTGAAAAATAGTGAAAATAGTTAAATGTAATTCAATTTGAGTACAAACATGTAAATAAGATACCGTCATCAAGGTCAAAAGCAGAAGCTTATATAAATGACTAATATAAGTTTATAGTAATATAATGAAAAATGAAATATTAAAAGTAAATCGTATAATTGCTTGTCATGTTTTGAAATCTAATAAATAGAGATTAGACATAATTCAATGAGCAATGGACAAAATCTATTTTATGTTCGATGGTGAAAACAGATTGATTTCGAACAATAAAATTATAATAAACAGATTATAGCTATTACGAAAAGTAAGAAGGAAAAAACAGAATAATGTCTCAAAGGCAGACTACATCATAATAAAAAAGATCTATAAAATTAGAATAACGCAGGACATTATATCATAAAACTAAAACTTTGATTTAATGCATTTGCTTACATGCAATGCTTACGTTTTAGACATAGTAATTAAAATCTTGAAATACGATTGAATTTTAAATTGTTTGCTGACAACCACGTCAAAATCTTGCGAACGACTGAGCCGAAGTCTACATATGTGTATGTTTATACATAGGGAAAAATTATCAATACTGACATAAATCTCCTAAAGAGATATCCTTTTATTTCTCAAAAACTAACTATTGCACTTTATTTATGTATGCACATATTAGAACGGTTATTATTTCAATAATTTTTGAAATTTAATCGGGACATCCCCCTAAAATGATTCAATAAAATAACATCAGATTTTTTTCAGATTTTTTTGAACAATTTTAACGCGTGCCGTCGGGGCACAGATAGGTGGAAAATAAGTAGGTGGAGAATAGCTTTCATCAAGATCAAAAAATTCAAGAAATCTTATTTTGGTTTTGTCTTGAAGACAAGACCAAAACAAGAAATTGGAAATTGATTTCAAGACAAGACATTGTTATCAAGACTAAGACTACTTCTTGATAAGACTTCTTCATAAATCAAGAAATTTCTTGAATTTCCGTGACAGTTTTTATTTTTAATACTTTATTATTTTAATATTTTATTATTTTATTTCTGATTTGAAAAGTTTTAAATAAGTTAGATTTCAACTTTTTCAATTGTATTTATTGGTACTTGTAACAGGTTATATAATATAGAAATATATATTCATATTCATTTTCACTAAATAGCAAAATAGCATATGAGCAGAGTGTAAATCGATTATTGAAAAGTCCCTGATCTCAATCAAATTAAATTATACTCACCGATACATCCTTGTTGTACCCGATATTAACCTTTACATTTATGTAAAGGAATATATATAAAATTAATATTGCGAGATTATTTGCAAAAATATATTATGTATAAACTTCTAATAGTATCAATTCTAATAGTATCAAATAAATCAGAAATGATTAAAATATATAGTAATTATAATAATAAGAATTATATCTAATAATCTTAGGAATCTAATAGTTACATTCTGAAATAGTTACATTTGGTAGTAACTTCATGATATTAAAAATGATAATTTGAAAAATATTTTTAATCTTTATTCATAGATTTGTGCATAATAAACATTATAAGTGCACTTTTAAACCATAAATTTAAACATAGTAACTACGAGACAACTCACTTTATACGTATGTTTTCTTATTATCTCTTACGACGTGACGTAGTCAAAGAGTCACAAGGGCTCTGCTTAAAAAATTAAGAAATTTCAAGAAATTCAAGATTCTTAAATTCAAGATAAGAAATACAATGTCAAGAAATGGTCAAGACAAGAAAAACGAAATTTCTTATCTTGAATTTTAATTTATAACCAATTTTAAAATTTTTTTTAATTTACTCGAAATTGAATGAGCTAAACGCTCATTTTGCATAAATTTTGATTACGATTCAAATTAAAAATTGCCGATCCATTTGTTATTGTATAATTTTGATTTTTTTTGTTTTTCTGCTCACTTCATTGGATCGGCAATTTTTATTTTGGATTATTAATCAAAATTTACGCAAAATTTAATTTATTCAATTTCGAGTAAATTAAAAGAAAAAACTTTAAAATTGTTAAAAACTCGGCTAAATTTTGTCCACAAAAGTGTCTTTCTGTCTACTCGTGTTCTGGTAGCACGAGTTAAAATTATTCAAAAAAATCTGAAAAAAATCTGGTATTACTTTTTTGAGATATTGAACTACTTTAGAGAATGTTCCGATTAAATTTCAAAAATTGTTAAAATAACAACCATCCTATATATATATATATATATATACGTATTTATATATATATATATATATATATTATTATTATATATATATATATATATATATATATACGTAGGTCGTACCGTAAGTTAGTTGTAGTACTACGTACGTTACTTT
>NW_012130071.1:2647010-2648779 GCF_000143395.1 Atta cephalotes
CCTTACTACCCTTGTTGTCGTTCCTTGGCTACGTCTCATTATTATATATATATATATATATATATATATATACGAGGGTCGTCCCAACGTTAATTGTGATCACGATTCTTCTGACACTTCCGATTATGTGACAAAAATTATTTTGAATGAAAGTTAATCAGTTTTCAATTGACTACAAATTGCAATATTAAAAATTTGCAAAGTTCTCTATTCTTTTTAAGGAAAAAAGTCAAGATCACTCTAATTTTTTAAAATGGCACTACATATTTTTTTTTATTTCATAATATTGTAACTGATGTCAAGACAAATTCAATGACCCGTTATATCATGACCTTGCGATGACTTTAAAGTCAGACTTTCTTACAATCAGTTTGACATTAGAACAAATTGTAGTCTCATTTTGTCGAAAATGTATCCTATAAAGAAAGTTGATATGCAGCTAATACAAAAATCTTTTTCTACTGTAGAATATTTCCATATAAAATTTAATACAAATAAAATAATTTTTCATGAAAATATTTCCATTCATTCATCCCACACGTCTGACTTTAAAGTCATAGTATAGCAAGTCATTGAATTCGTCTTAATATCAGTTACAATATCATGAATTAAAAAAAACGTAGTGTCATTTAAAATAATTAGGTGACCTTGACTTTTCCTAAAAAAAAATATTTTGCAAATTTTTAATATTGCAATTTATAGTCGATTAAAAATTGATTAAATTTTATTCAAAATAATTTTTGTCACATCATCGGAAGTACCGGAAAAATCGTGATTATTGTTACGTAGAACACTCTATATAGGCTGTTCAAAAATTCAATCTACAACAGGTAGAGCGGACTAGTTAATAAGAATAGTTAATAAGATATTAGTTACTAAAAATTGCCGGTTGGCAAATATTGGTCTTCAATAATTTTTTTCTCAAATACTGTCAAGTTTACAAAAAAACTGCAAGAGACAAAAATTGTTTATTTTCTTCTCATAGAAGTGTAAGAATTTTTTCGGAATTTTTAATCAATTTTTTAATAGTACATTTTCTTATTGGTAATTATTTTTAGCATAATAAAATATAGTATTAATAAATTTTTTAAAATTCTTAGAACTTTATGAGATGAAAATAAATAATTTTTGTCTGTTGCTGTCCTGTAAAGTTAATAGTATTTGAATAAAAAATTATTGAAAATCAATATTTAACAATTTTTAGTAAATAATATCTTGTTAACTACTGCGAAAATTGTAAAATGGTAGAGGACTTTTCGACTCAGTTTAGTCCGCTCTACCTGTCCACGAGTGTTGAATTTTCGAACATCTTATATATACACCATAAACATAGTTTCTTTAAACCGAGCATTGTCAAAAATTTGAGGAATGGAGATAGTCTGGAGTTAGAAAAGGACACACTCATCATTGGTCCAGGATCTCTCTCGTGCATGCACGAGAGAAGTTTATGAGGGTATATTTGCTCTTCATAATTATATTTCTTCGCTTCTTGTAAACATGCACGTATATTGATGCAAATTCTAATTGAGGAAAAAAGGAATCATCAACAAATCTGCAGCAACTGAAAGCAGCGTTGCATCGAATATGGTAGAAAATCCTCAGGCTTCAATTAGAATTTAGATCAATATGTATGCGCATTTACAAAAGGTCATCTCAAAACGAAGCAGAAATACACAATTTTAAAGAACAAACATACTCCCACATACCTCCATCTCCCCCTCACACACACACACACACACACACACACACACACACACACACACACACAC
>NW_012130071.1:2653399-2667986 GCF_000143395.1 Atta cephalotes
TTACTACTATATTTAATCTTAATTATATTTTTTTTATGTGTTCCACTTCTTTCATAACATCTTTGAACAGATATGTTATAACTATACATTTATTAGCATTATAAGTGTTCATGATTCTTCGAAGGAGCAGTTCCCATACGATCACAGAAATGAAGCATGGTAAGTGAAGGTTTAGATTCGGATGGGTGCATTATAAAATTAGTTCTCGAATTCATAAAATAAATTTTTTTTTATTATAATTTTGTCATGTATCCTCTGAAATATGATGCTAATCAATAATACTTATTTTTACAATAAAATTTCAATGGAACTTTAATTTTCTCTATCACTATTACGCTATTAGTGACATTTAGTAGTATATTTTATACTGACTAAATCAATTCAAGATTTTATTTCCAACTCGAAAATTAATTGAAAATCCATTTTTCGAAATCAATAGAAATTTCGAAAACTTTTGACTTTTATTTTCGACATCGAAATGATGTCTTTTCTGACTGAGAGAGTTAAAAAAGAATAATATTAAGAATTTTTTAACGAAGAGCACGTTACACAAAATGCCTCTTAAATTTCGCTTTCCGTTGCCGAAGAAAATCGTCTAATTCTAATTATAATTAGAGATGCACGGGATATCTGAAAAGTATCTGGTATCCGGTATTATCTGACTTTTTTATTATCCGACCGGATAATCGAATATCATTAGTATCTGGGAATATATTCAATTGAAATTTTATATCATTAAATTGTTGATGTTTTATTTATAAATGTTCTATAAATAAATATACACATTCATAATGCTATCATAATATCTATCTACTATATTGCTGCACAATTTTTTTCTATATACAGTTATCTTTTCTATTAAAACAGCTTTTTTCGTTCCCTTTTTTCTTTTTTACTCAGTCTCATTTTTTTTAGACATTGTCCCGGAATCCGGATCGGATATTTGGAAAATATCGGTCGGAAAAATTGTCTTCTCGGATATCCGACCGGATATCCGATGTTACATTCTTTTCGGGTATCCAATAATTTTACGATCCGGTGCATCCCTAGTTGTAACTGTGCCAATAAACGATAGTGCTTTCTCACTAACAGGTAAAAGGTGATGCACCTGCTTGTCGAATTCGAAAATACTCATAAGATTAAGATATTTCTCTAAGAAATTGAGTTTTTATAGATTTTTTGAAATTTGGATATTATGTTTAAAATAATTTTATCTATATGGTTAAAATTTCAAAGACCGGTGCCGAAATGGAGATATTCACCTTTCAGCTTTTAACACATTCCAGCTTTAACAAATTCCAAATCTTATCGAAGTAACGTTTTAATACTTTGCGGCGAAAATCTTCTACAGATTTTTTTTAAAGATCTAAATATGTAATGTAGAAATATTATAGGAACTTTATAAAAAAAAAATGGAGATACCTGCCGTTTCTGAATTAGAGTTTAAATTTGTAATTTGATGAAATTTTCCTTCTCATACATCGATCGGCGAGACAGGGACATATTGTTGCTACATTTCAACTGTCTTCAGGCGGACTAGAATTCATACAAATACGACATATTTTTGCGTGTGTACGCTCGCCTCAAAAGTTTCTTTCTTCAGAGAACACGCGCGGAGAGGCATATTTGTAGATTTTACGCGATTAACTTTCTAGCGCAATTGTAGCCGGAGAAATACTTTAATTACACTGCAGTCCGTTCAAAATAATGTCTATCATTCAAACAGTTCAAAAATAAGTCAACAACTACTACAAATCATTAGCAATTGAGTTAGCAGCTGGCTTTTACTAGAACAAGTCAACGTAAATCAACATAAAAGAAAATTTAAAAGAAATATTAATTTTCGAATATCGTAATTACTATAATCATTTTATTGATTCTACAACAAAGGTTGCTGCGTGTTACGTGTACGTTTCAAGTATCTATAATATTATGTTGTAATATAAAAACACAGAGTCAAGAAGTTACACGTCATATACGTACAAATTCATATATTGCAATATGCACTATTCAACAAAAAATAGGGAACAGTTTAAAATACGCTCAAAAATGCGTAATATTCAGAATACCGTACTCGGTGAAAATTATCGCAAACAAAAAAGTATTTGAAAACTCTATTTTCGAAATCGATAATTGATATTTTAATCTGACTAATCTTTATGGAGATATATGGACACAATGGATATTCAAATCTTCAAAAATGATCACTTTTGCTTCAACATTCAATAACTCGGTGAAGAAAAATCGTATAACACTCAATAAAAAAGTAAATTGAAAGGTAAAGATTTACTCTTTCGACTGTCGTAAACCGCATGTTTAAATTTTATTTTACGCCATAAATCTTAAGTCTTTTGTAAAAATTTTTCAGATTTGATGGGTATCAATTTATGTCCGTATATATATCTATAAAGAATCAGTCAGATTGAAATATCAATTACTGATTTCGAAAGTAGAGATTTTAAGCTTTCAAATGCTTTTGAATTTTTATCTGTGATAATTTTTCATCGAATTACGGTTCTGAATATTGTGCAATTTTGAGCGTGTTCTAAAGTGTTTCTTATTTTTTGTTGAGTAATATATATTAATTCTTCTATAATATAATTAATTATTCTCTTATAGTTGCAAAAACGTGTTCCCTAAAACATATCGTAAAATATCCACACTGAATACAAAAGTAAATATATATATAACGTAACATCGTAACGTAATATCATTACACTTGTTCGTCACGATGAAATATACATATGTGAGTAAATACGATGTCACTTACATTATTTACGATTGAGCATCGAGCCCATTATAGGAGCACTACCACAGTTCCTAACGGTTAAGTAAATTGTGACGTATATTAATGCGCACGTAGAGAGAATATCGATAATGTGATATCATAATATATACGAAAAACGAATTCCTCGAGGTAGACGTTCACGATTTGTTCTGCATATATTGATCCCGGTAATGACGACAAGGACGAAACAAAGTATTTTGTACATACGTCTAAATTAATTCACTTTCACTCTTGGATTATGACTGTTTGAATTAAGAAATTACTACTTTTCTTAATTGTACCTAATAGGCAAGAATTTTGGAACATTTCAGTAACATTGTAGTAACATTAAAATGTTTTTTGCTTACTGGACATACGTATGTGTATCATACATATATAATATGCATGTATATTTTATATGTGTGTAAAAGTAATAGTTGTTTGTAATTTCTACTTTGGGAACACATTTACAAGTATTGCGCGTACTTGCAGCTATTTATCTCTCTTTAACTGTAATGCGATTGTTTTCACACGATTGTTGCTGTAATTTTTTATGTAAATTACTTCCCATTTTCTAACAATTATTGAAAATTACTAAAACTATATATATTAAGAAAATGAATAAATTTTCAGTAAAATATCATCAAATCAATAAAAAATTGGTATCCTCTAAATTCTGATTTTTACTAAAGCATTTTGTGACTATTTGATTTGATTTGATTGATTTATTTTATTATTATTATGCGCTATACATGAGCATTTAGTACGGAATATTTCGAAAATTTATTTGCTTGGGAGGGGGGGGAGGATTTTTGTTTTCACGCAATTGTTTCTTCATAAGAAAAAATTATCGTAAAGTCTCGATAAGGCACTTTTAAAACACATATATTATATATATAGAAATATATAGAAGTCATTACTTCTTCTTTTTCGGTTCGGTATCGATCTCAACTTTTTTTGTTTCTTTCTCATTGTCGCTTTTCTCTTTACTAACATCATTCTTACAATCTTCCTTTTCTTCTTCTTCCTCCAGAAGTTTCGACTCCAGCTCATGCTTCTTCAATTCCTCGTCTAGCAAGGCGTCCCAATCGGACATGTCTTTGCCTTCGCGAACTCTTTCTAATTCTCGCTTAAGCATATCAAGGCATTCCCTTCGTTCCTTCCACTTTTCTGACATCTCGAGATTCTTCTTCTCATCGTCGATCTGATCCAACATTTCTGCCCTTTCCTTCTCCTCGCATTCCAACACATATTTCTCATAACTATCCACCTAAAGAATCGTACGTTTATAATAATTAATGATTATCTCACGAAATATTAACATTTTGACTGCCAAGCTGATATTGACGTTGAACTTAATATATAAATCTAATCAATTCATAATAATGTGTCATTTTTATATTCTGTTTTTTTTTATTTATATTGTGTCTTTAATCTCTTAAAATACTTAGTAAAATTCATTCTTAATTAAATAAATAAAATATATGTAAATAAATGATAGGATTCTTATGAATTTTGTCGAAATGTAAATGACACGACAGTCAAAAGGTTAAAAGGTTTTCGTATTAACTATTTTTAAATAATTAAAAAAAGAGAAAGAATTAAATAAATCTTTGTTCGTTTTAATTAATGTTCACAATTTTTAATATGTTATGTGTATTTTTTAACAAAATAAGAAAATGTCAAATATTTCAAAATTATATTTGAAAATAATATAAAAAGTTTTTAACGATTCAGAATTTGAATCAAAAAAATTTTTAATAGAAAATAAGCATGTCTTTAAAAAATAATTAAGATAAAATGACAAAATTTTCATTTAAACTATAAAATTGCATTGTTAAATATAAATCTTGATAAATAATGCAAAATTCCATAATAAATAAACGGCCAAAAACGAGCTAAGAACACAAAAATGTTGAAAATAATAAATATATTTAATAAATTAAGCAGTTACATACAAAATTCAAGCGAAATTAGTTTTGACATTAGTATGTTTTCATCAGTTGCAAAACGAATTGACAATGAGCAATTTAAATCATATTACAAAAACATCACAAATATAAAAAGGCGAAGATACGAAATGACCAAGAAATAATCAAAATAATTAAGCCTGCGTTATTTTTAATTGATCGTCAAAGCAGCATGATCGCAAAAATGCTGATGAACATAAAAAAAACAATTTCGTATTTTTACTATTTCATATTTATAATTATGTTTGTAATATGATTTAAATTAAGTATTGCCAATTCGTTGTGCGATTGATAAAGACATAGTAATTTCGAAAATAGTTTTGCTTGAATTTTATATGTAATTATTTAATTTATTAAATATATTTATTATTTTCAACATCTTTGTATTGTTAGCTCATTTTTGACCGTTTTTATCATAGAATTTTATATTGTTTTTCAATGACGAGCCAGATCATAAATGTTAATTTTTTTTAATTGTTTTACACGTATAACATTTATTTTTATAAGGATAAGGATAAGGATAGTATAAATTTTCAATTTCAGTCACTTTTTGCAGAGATTATATTAGGCATTCATAGTTCATTTTTATTTTAAGATCTTAAATAATGTCTTAAAATGCTAATACAATTCTCTGACTTCACGACATCTTAAGACTGTACTTGAAACGATCTTAAATATAAGATTCCATGTGCATTGATTTGTGTTATGCATATGCATCAATTAAGAAAAAAAAACAAAAGTAATCAAAATTATTGAAAGACAGTCAAGTTTACCTTATCTTGCAACATTCTTTGAACATCATTTTGCCTTTTCAAATGTTTCGGTAGCCAAAAACAGGCCTGGATCAGTCGCAAAAATATCCAGACTGCTCCGGCGAGTGCCAAATAGGAGCAAGCGGTAAACACCATGTTCGTCATGTCTACGGTTACTTGTTGGTGCTTCATAATGATAATCAATTCAATTTAAATATTCCTGCAATAACCATGGAAATAATTTTAAAATGATTTTAATCTTATTTAAACTAAAATATTTGTAACAATTCGCAGAACACAAACTAGTAATAATATTATATCTATGTTATAATTTCCTATCCTAATGTTCCTAATCCACAATGTTCTTTGCTTCCTATCTCTTTTTAACTTATTCCTTTTCTCTTCTTGATTTTTTTTATAGACAATCGCATTTCTTTTTACGTGTTTCTTATATCATACGAAGTTCATCAATACTTTTGTCTCAAATAACAGAAAACAAAGAAATTGGTGGCGAATTCAATTGAGCGCATTCAGTGCGCACTGGAGCCCATTAAAACCATACACAAAATCAAGATATATTTATAAATATAGAAATCGATTAAATCCTGAAATATTCAATACATTTTATTGTACTATTAGGTAAAATATGTATTTTATAATTCGAAATATTTGCATTTCATTTTTATATTCAAATTAAATCAGTGTACAACGGCTTTAATATGCACCAGTTCTTCCAATCGAATTCGCCATGAATAAAAGGCAAGAAGGCAAGAGGTAAAAAGTGGAAAAAAATAGGAAACAAAGATCATATTGTAGAGTAGGCTTAACTGCAGTTATGTACAGTGTTATATTACATGTGTTATATTACATGTTGTACACAACATATTGTTGAGTGGAAAATTATAAAATAAATGTAATAAAATGTTACTGTTCGTGTTTTGCGGAAATAAACGATTTGAATAATACGAAGATAAGCAATTTTATTTAATGAAGAAATGCTTGTGCTACCGTTTGCCAACTAAACTAAAAGTACTGAAATTCCCTCTTTTAAATTTTATGTGAGTAATAGATAAAAGTGATCTATGAAATCTTATTGATTTCTACATAAAACTTATAATAAATTATATGCTTTTATTGCGACTTCAGGAGATGCTCTCATAAAAGGAAACACAATCTGCAATTGTCTTTCTTCAATTTTAATATTTAAGTTTGGGATATATTAAGTTAAAATATAAACAAAAATAAAGATTACGATTTTTTTTATAAGTGCTAAGTCGCATATTAAAGGAATGAAACTCTCTTAAGAAAAAAAGTTTTTTTCTTTCACAGTGAATATCGTCTAAATCATAAAAAACATTTAAAAAATATTTCAAATAAAAGTTGAATAGTTGTAAGAGTATTTATAATAATAATAGAAAGATTTTTTAAACAAATTTTTTATTTATCAAGAAATGAAAAATTAAAAAAAAATATTTAAAAAATATTATAAAGTTAATATAAAAAATATTATAAAGTTCTTAAAATTATTTAACTTTTATTTAAAATAGTTTTTTATATCTTTCACAGTTCAGTCGATATTCACTCGGAAAGGAAAAACCAATTTTTTCAAGGTAGAGATTTACTCTCTTAACGTGTGACACTCAACACTTATTTAGAAAATCGCATCTTTTTGTTTTTATTAATATTTTAACATATCCAATGCTTATTAAAATCGAAGATATATAATTGATTGATTGCGTTCCCTTGTCAGAATCTTTTGTTAAAAAGATTCATTCTTTATTCATGACTTGTAGCTCTCTTATGCAAAGCGCGTCATCGATTTTGCAGTCAAATAATGCGTGCGATATTCTCTTTTTCTCATGCCTATATCATTCAACTCTAGTGTTGCATAAGTATACCATTCACGAGACAGTGCACTGCGTTGCAGTTGCAGACTCGACTAGACGATTATGTGGTGATAAGTGACCTACTGAGGGTTTCGCCGTGTGCTTTAAACACATCGCGGGGAAGACGATGTTGAAATCCGTATCCCGCGACGAAACGTTGGACGTATTTGGGTTGATTCATTTCGATAATGTCGACAAACGGTTCTTCAACCGAAATGAAATATTTTTGATGACGCGTAACAGTTTCATGAACAGCATGTTCAGATATGTCACATCGCGTCGCGACATCAGTTTGTCGGTGTCTTTGTGTATCGATTACGCCCGTTCAGAATGCGAATGTATACAATATATACAGCGTGAAAAAGAAAGCTTGAAATTTCCATCAAGATCCTCATCGCGAAAATTATTAATGTCGAGAGACCAAAGGAAAAATGATTTATGCATCGTGTTGGTGTCCTTGCTAGATCTTTCACGATAGAAACTGTTTGCAACGATTTACAATTTTTGGTGAAAATTGTGTGTTTACGTCAATATACAATTATTTCCTTTTTTACTTTACTCACCATAATGACAATGAATTCGATGCTTAATAAATTACGGACGAGTGTCTTGGACGCGTTGTGTACTCAAAAAAAAAAAACACAAAAAGGAGAAAATTCATTAAGAAATTCTAAACGCAAAATATGTAAATGTTTGGAACAAAATTTAAATATATAGTTATTGAAATGTAAAAATTATAATAGATTCTTTGTAAGAAATTTATTAGTAATAACGTTGCGTTAAATAATACGTAGCAAAATAATATTTTAAATAATATGCGGTGAAATAGATATTTTTCAAGTATTTCTCTAAAAGTGTAAAATGTACAAAGTAATAGATATCAATATAAATTAATGCAGTATTCATTATAAAAGATAAATTTGTAATTATATTTTAATAAAAATAAAGAATTATTAGTTATTATAAGTTATTAATTATAAGTTATTAAAATTGCTGATTCTTTCCAAATTAATTAATAAACGCTATATTATAGGAACAAAAAGTTTTGATCAAATTGATTTCTTATTCATACATTTTGCTAATTAAATCTTCAAGTATAAAATATTTTATTTAATTAATAATATTATTTAATTAATTTAGCCACTTGCCTTTTGTCTTACTTGAGGAATGTCATCGAGAACATAGCCGTGTAGGAACGTCCTCCACCTAAGAGATGTGAACTACTGAATCACGTCTGAAAGTAGTAGGAACTACTATGTGTACGACTGACAGGTGGAATGTTACTCCACTACTGACCCCCTATGGAAATGATCGATATATGGATGTAACCACGTATGATTGAGCTGACACTATACAAATATTTCAGTATGTGTACACGCGACATTACGAAAGACCGTATGCGCATATACGGCAGAGATAAAATTTCGCCGAATTTATCTCTGACTGGAATTTAGCAAGAGTTCGCTGACGACTATGAGGATGAAAAAAAAATTTCTTTCCCTCGATCGATAATTTCCTTGTTATATTGTAATTCAAAATTGATTCACATGGAACTCTTATTTATATAAACAAATGGAAATTGAATTGTGTCACTTTTCAGCGAATGTGATCGATTAATATCGGAAAGAGAAACGACGTTTGTAATAAACGACGTTCTAAAATATTCAAGCTACGTCGCCAATGATGTCTATCCGTATAAGTCGCGTGTAGATTTTCTAAGGATTGGGTCAAGTGTCTCCATCTCGCGATATGGCACAAAACACATGTAGACAGGTGTGTGTCAAGAATACATAATTTTTTTATTATTTTACAGATAACTAAATGATAAAACGTTCCACGTCCCAACTAAGGCTAGATTATCTACACGCGGAATCGCGTCGCCCGCTTTATGATTCGTTAAGTCGAGCTCGATGGCGTTTCATTACGTGTACAGAGGTCGATTCGTCCAATCTCGCCGAGACTCTAACTTACATAACATGATTGGCGATAAACAGTTTTACTTCCTACGAAAATAATACACGCTCGCCTCTCTAAAACCCGATGCGACACGTATATAGGAAGAAGAACTTGGGTGATCTGGAATGTGCGATACATCACAGCGCGTAATTATTGAAGAATACGAAGGGAGAGAGGAGGGAGGGGAGAAGAGGGCAAATATGGGAAGAATGAGGCCCGTTTTTGTCATCGTGTGCTCGTTGCCTCGCTTGGAATTCCAAACTGAGACATTTTGATATTAAACTTCTGTTCGCGGGAGGGAGACAAAAAACGGCGGCTTATGTCGTCGACCTCACATAGAACAAGAGATAAGGGGTGGCAGAATTCCGCGCATTGGGTGCCAATTTGTCCTCGAGTTCTCGCAGTGGGATTACATGTACTGCCTCATCGTCGCACTCCAACCATGTGACGCCCTGTTTATTTCGCTTAATGCCGCAACAATCCATGCTACGACAGCCGATCCTATTCACCAGCTGTTCCTTGTTCTCGTTCGTACTGGGCTTGCTTCTGTACAAATACTTGAGTATACCCGATGGTTTGTCTGAAGAGGAAGAAGACGATGACGAGTTCGCGCTCGCGATGCCAGCCTGGCTCAAATTTTGCCGTTTATTATCGCGATCGCATTGGGAATATTCCACGTACGCAGGTTCGTCAGGTAAACGTGTATAAGCGACGTAATGACCAGCGGTCATCGTTGCACCTTGGTGCATTATAACCGAATATAATTTGTACACGTGTCGCGTCTCCGTGCTACTACCAGCTGTCATCCCATGGGTCTCATCATTACTGCACTCCTCGCAGAAACATTGCAAGGTAAGTGGCGTTGGCATGTGATTATTGATTTTCTCCATCGAACTGAAAACGTAAATTCGACTGCAATCGCGATTCAAAATATTACAAAAGTTTTTCAATATAATAAATGTAAGAACTCAAAAGCAAATTACATGTGCAATAAACTCCTTAAAGAAAATTAATTAGCAAAATATTTGTAATTTTAATACAACTGCTACTTTTATGATTGTTATGAACGTTAAAATATGCAAATATTTTTCGATATCTTGTATAAATTATGAGCCATACTTTTCAGTTATTTATTGCTTCCAATTGTGCTGAAAGATCGTACAAGACTTACCCAGCAGCGGTAGAAAACCTCTTCAACTGCAAGATAAGGAGTCTGGGTAAGGAAGGAAAACATACGGCTCTACGAGCCTCGTTATATCGTAGACACCGTGCACACCAGTACTTATCCCTACCCCAAAGCAATTCACTAGTCACTACAGCGCGTTTGTATACCTCACTGCTATCCACCAATTCACCGTCATTATCTATAATGAAAAGTCACGTTACTATGAATCGCAATTAATTATAGAATGTATAAAATATTTAAGTTAGGTTGTTTCATCTTTCGAAAAAAAAAAAACTTTAGCTCGCTCTCTTATTCTTTTATTTTCTCATTCTTTTGTCTACTCATTAGATAAATTATTATCCACTTTATCCAATTTATCCAAAAATGAAATAGCCAGTCTTAAAACTTTAAATCTTAAAGGTTCCACGTAATCAAAAGAATAGAGAATAGAGAATAGAGAATAAAGAAGTTGTGTTTTGAAATGAGGTAAAAGTTATAAAAGTGAATTTATTAGAATATTTGTAATTTCATTGATCAAAAGACTTGTAAATCTTTTGACCTTGCTCTGAGATACATAATCGATTCCCTGTTCTCTGTTCCCCATTCTCTATTCCTTTGATTATACTTTACACAAACTTAGAAAAACAAATTGCACGAGCTTAAACGATATTATTAATAATAGCACATCCTTTTGATCTCATACTACTGCAAAGAAATTAGAATACTGCATAGAAATTAATTAATTAAGTGCACACCTTTCTCATTTGAACGATCGATGTCAATGGGAACGCATATATCGCAAAATGTCTCCTTCCTTTCCGTCACATGTTCACATTCGAGACATGTTGTGCGCAACAGGCTGACACCTTCAAAATCCTCCGAGATAAAACATTTCTTACTTTCCGGCTTACGCATTCCAATCTCGCCGTTACTTTCGACAAACTCTGCGTGACCGTTCTCATACAATCTCGCGGATCCTACGATGCCATTTGTACTTGGCTGCGCAAGAGATACCGAACTCCCTCTGCTCGTAATCTTCTTCTTCTTTCTGGACTTACGAATGCTTCTCTTACCGGTACTGCTGCTCTCTGATTGTGTGTCTGTTGACGAGTGATTTGCGGTAAATTCAGGAAAACAACCATTGTTTTGACCGAATTGGCTCTCTCTATATCTGACTAATAATTGAAAAGTCTCCCTAATGTTATCAAGCAAACAGACTAGCAGCTCATGAGCATCCTGCTGCTGGTTTCCTTCAAATATTGGATTTACTTCTCTATAATAAAATCAGTGCAAAAAATCAGTAAACATGAAACACAACATTTTTACAATATTTTGACATCAGCATACATACCTAAGAGCTTGTAAAAAGGCATCCGGTTGATACGGTTCGCTGTTTTCTCTTACTTCCGATGCCCGTAGTGCCATAAAGAGCTCGTGTAATCTTTCAGTGGCTATTTGAATACGTGGTTTATTAGCTTCTGATGTTGACCCAGCTAATGCCAATAGATCTTTACTGCTCCAACTACGACTACTGCTCGATGTTAGCGATACACCAGTTCTACCTAATGAAGAAGATTTGGCCTACAAAAAAAATTGATAATTTAAAATTTGGATTAACACGTATGCATATACATAAACAAAACAATTTCGTTTTAGAATATTCTATAGAATTAATCTATATAAAAACTATGCGTTTCACGAGTTTTCTTCGTGTTCAGATCCATTCTTGGAATGTCAATATTTTGAATCTTGTAATTCATTTTATCAGAGCGAAGAGCAGCCTGATACTGAGTCATTTCTCCGGGCCATTCCTTTTATATTATGCTGCTTGTTGGAGTAGCAAAACGTTAGCAGATTCTAAGAATGGATCTAGACACGAAGGAAACCCGCAAAACGCATAGTCTTTATATAGAAAGCATCCATAGAAAACCTCAAGAATATTAATAAATTAATCTGTTTATTTAGTACTTACTTTTGTCTGAAGTTGCTTGTCATTTAGGTTAGACAAGTCAGTGGCTAGATGATGTAAATTGTGCAGAAAGGAAGGCGCGAATCGTAAAGTATATAATACACTATTGAGGAAGCAGGTATTTCCTAAATTACATAAGGTGGCTATCTTCAATCCTTCTGAATTAGTACCAGACATGTCGTAACCTCCATCCTGATGATTGCTCAGCTGATTTCGATAGCCATTCAACATTTTGCTTGTACCTTTATAGAATCAAGATATAATCAAAGATATATATTTCAAGAAAATTATACGTCATCCAATAAAAATATCGACTAACAATAACATAATATCAATATTACAATTTTACTCAGCAATAATGTAACATATGGTGCGCCTTCTAACAAGCGACGTAAGTGACACGGTGTGACACAATGAATCATTATATGTTTGTTATTTGTCAATGTTAAACAAAGATGACATGATCACTGTATTCCACTGTGTCGGTTATTGGAAGGCACACATGTTGTATATAATATTAACATTATGCTTTTGTTGCTTTATATTTATTAGACAATTATCAATGCAATAATCTAATAACCAACTAACACTAATATAATGCCAACATTATAATTTTACACTCAATAATACAAAGAATAATGTGTTGCACATAACAGTTACATCCTATACAGTATCCAAGAAACATAGAAATGTTAAAATATAGGAATATTTGTTTTTAGAATATTTGTGCTGTATAGATTATAGAATGAAATTATAATATTGATGTTATGTTACTGTTACTTTGTATTAACTGGGCAATTATAAATATCATTAATAAATGAGAATAAATGAGAAGCATACATACTAAATGAAAAATCTGTTCTATCCAGAAGGCCCCCTCTTGTGGATGTAGGAGGGGGCTGTGGGACGACGATGGGAATTGCACGTCCGCGGCTCGACAGGGACAAGCAAAACTTCTTTCTAGGAGGAACCGAGCGTTTATCTGCGTCTTCCTCCGTTTCTAATACTGTCATCTTCTGTTAACCTAAAATGTTACCTATCCTATATTTCCCGTTTCATCAAACAGACGAACAGGGAACGCATTTCACGTGCACAAACTCCCCCCCCCCTCCCCCTGTCTGTCCAGTCACACATACGCTCGACCAGAATTCTGGAGAATGTTTAAGAATTCTCGGTTTTATGTAAACTTGGAGACGATCGGTCGATCGTCTCATGCGAACGCGGAAATATGTCGCGTCGCGAGACGAAATGTCAAAGTGCGTTTTACTCACGTGTGATCGAGTGGAGAAGTCATGGAACGCGAACGGGCTAGTTTGTTACAACGTTGCTAATGCGAGCCGGTTTCCTACACTAAGAGAATCACGGAAACGACTGCCCAGAAACTTGTCGCAATAAGCTACATGATCTCAAAGTTCAAACTCTGAATCAGCGCCCCGAATTGACGTAACCGCCTCAGACTCACGCCGCTCACTGGATCATCCCCGTCAACTCTGCGAGGATCGAGGACTGCGAGACGGAGAACGGAGACAACTTCACGCGACGCAACAACTAGATCAGAGCCGTGAGGGGACTCTCGGGGAGAGGGGAAATATTTGCACGTCGCAATCGAGGCCGTAGAAACGTGCGCTCATCAGCGCTCCAAACAGATACGGAGCCAATTAGGTTCGCCAGAGCATCGATGAAATGCTGTGATTCGTTCTTGACGTGATATTTCTATAGCATTCTATCTCACTCCATCTCATTTGCATCTACTTTCTCGTTGGGGTTGTTTAGGATTGTTGAGCACAATTAAGGAAGGTTTTTTCCTGGAGCGCACGATAATGTTCAGAATGTTCAGAAATTCGGATGCATCTAAATTTCAAGCCATTATTAATGAAATTTTTATTGGAATTACGCAAAATTCATAAATGAATTAAGCGACGTGAATCGTCATGATTCTGCGACTAAAACTGAAAGACACTCCGTAATTCTACATATATCTATTTCAAATATATTTTGCAGTATTCAGTATGATTCAGATGTGCGATCTATAATTATTTCATATGACTAATAACGCAGCTTATAATATATATATATATATATATATATATATATATATATATATATATATATATAAGTNTTA
>NW_012130071.1:2668006-2690758 GCF_000143395.1 Atta cephalotes
TACTTATATATATATATATATATATTATATATATATATATATATATATATATGGCTTAGCTTTAAATTCTTTTTTGTAAGAGAAACATAATTAACGTCGTTCTATCCTTCTTTTGATATTCATTTTTTGATAACAAAGATAAAACGATACTAATATCGATTGGGTGTTTAGAGAGATGCTATTAGCGCTATTTGCATTATTTTAACTTCATTGTTTATTAGATATAAAACGGATGAAGGATAAAATGACGAACAAATAGCGCTAATAGCATCTTTTCTCTCCGAATGCATTCTGTATCTTTTAAGTCTTTTCTAGAATCGACATATAATACTGGAAGGACCATGCGGCGAAATCTCTTTGATCTTTTATCTTAACGGATCTAGAAAGAGTAAGATAAATGTTTAGACACGGAACTTTCTTTTTACTATTGGTCGAATTATATGTTTCAGGAGAGGAAGGACAGTAGTATATTCTTTAAAGTCAGGAGCCATCACAAAGATATTAATTAATAAAGCGGGGAGCACAGACTCTTAGCCATTCTATACAAACTTGCATAGCCGCACAACCATATGCATAAAGAAAATTATCCAATCACATTTCTGTCATAAAGGCAAACATAAAATACGATTGGATGATTTTCTTTATGCATATGTATATGCGATTATGCAAGTTTGTGGAATGGCTCACATAACGCATATCACGTAATGCATAAGGAAATGTACCAATCGAAGTCGTTTATTTCATTCCTTTTCATGAAATAAAGAATTCTGATTGGTTGGATTTCTTATGTCTTATGTGTTATGTATTATGCAAAAATCTATGTTCTCCGCTTATGAGTATATCCACACAAACTTGTCCACATAAACGTATGTATAAAGAAAATCCAATCGCATTTCTCCTATTATAGACGCACGTAAAATATGATTGGATAACTTTCGTACATTCTTACGCTGCATGTGAAAGCAGCCTAATTTGTTGGATTTCACACTGAATCCGACGCGTGTCGTACGACATTCTGCAACTAATCAGAAAGCAAAACTTTATTTCGTATTGATTGCTTACAAAGCAAAATACTGTTTTCTGATTGGTTGCAGACGCACGTCGGATCTAGAATCCCTAAAACCAGAGTCAGGCCATATCCTAAAAATGGCATGCGTGTCCGAAATGTGTGTTTGCTCTAGTCGAATCCAGTGTAAATCCAACAATTGACTGCGTACAGCAGATTCAATAGTTGAGCGCTACTATTGATATATTCTTTTAGATCATCCAATTAGCATTTTAGATCTGAAAGAATACATCAGTAGCACTCACTCAATTGTTGAGTCCGCTAAATGCGCCCATTGAATATGGACAAAATCCATAGGCCGGTATTCATAATTCAATTCTTTTAAGTAATGTCTTAAGACGCTAATGCAGCCCTCTGATTGATTCTGACTTCTTAAGACCATACTTAAGACAATCTTGAATATAAGATCTGACTGAATACTGACCTATGAATATCAGCCATTTGCTCAAAATTCGAGATAGTCTTGCGCTAATGTTTGAGCTGTCATAAACCAATCAAAGAGCCGTATAAAGCGGGGAGCACAGATTCTTGCATAACGCATAACATATAAGACATAAGAAATTGAACCAATCAGAGTTCTTTATTTGATAGAGTTCTTTATTTGATAGGAAGAAAATAAAGGTCTTCGATTGGTATATTTTCTTATGCATTACGTGTTATGCATTATGCAAGAATCTATACCCGCTTTCGTCTTAAAACATTGGCCTAGTTTCCACCGAAGATTTAAACCGGATCAGAATGTAAGAACCAATCAACTACAGTATTTCCTTATTACAGTTGAACAGGGGAATGCTCAAATGTACAATAGTTGGTTGGTTCTTACTTTCTGATCCGGTTTAAACTCTTGGTAGAAACTAAATCAAACTTACTTCAAATTGTCTTGAGATTAAAGCCTGCAATACATAATGTTTTCCTGCTGGATTACTAACTGGAATAGAATCTTGCCATCATATTGGCTGCGATGTTGTTTGTGTCAACAATCAAAAATCAAGCATTGTGTATCGCAGGTTTAAGAATGGACTGTGGTCCGACCATAGATGTTTTCCATTTAATGACACAAGTCGACATACATGTCGTTCTATCTTTGACTACGTTTACATGATTTGATTTACGCTAAAATTATAACATTGATGTTATAAGAAACTGGCCAATCACTCCATTCTTCTTCTAAAGAATGTGATTGACCAATTTCATAACATCGATGTTATAACTTCAATGTAAATCAAACTATGTAACGCACTCTTTATCATTCTCTGAATATCAAGAAGAATCGAACGATGATTATGTTGACTTATGTCGACACTAGATTTCTAAACCGCAATTGATTTCAGAAACATCAAAATGGTCGAAATGCATATAGTACAGCTGGATTTGTGGATCCATAAATAAGAATCAATCGCTCGGTGAGCAGGCTGCATTCCAAAATCGAAAAAAAGTGTTGCAGCCTTTTTGTGACCAACTGTACACGATTTCAAACATAGGGATAGTTCATCTTTTACCGTCACATGAAGCGTAACCTGCGTAAGCATAACCTGCATATTCTAGTAATATTACTAGAATATGTTATATTTATTAGAATACGCCATTCTGAAAGCTAGGATTCACATTGGGCGTATTTCGCGGAAGATTAGAGAAATGCGACCAATTGCTGATCAGAATTTCTTATACACTCTAACAGAAATGCTAAACAAATTTATGATTGGTTTTCGTAACCTACGCATCTCGAAAAGTATGTCTCATGGAGAACCGGCCCCTTTCCATCGTATACATATAATCGAATTGTTAAAATCAACAAATCTCTTGTGTCTCTTATGATATTATTCTTGGCTTATTCGATGTATTTTTACATGAAACGAAAGAATCTGGCAAAAAATACGTCGCTCTATCTTGTGATCCAAGATATTAAGCGTTAAAATTGATGAGGTTAAGAAATTGTTGAGGTTAGAAAATCTGTTGATGATAAAATTTATTATAGTAGTTATATTTATGAATTTTATAGTTATATATAATAATATAATTATATTTTATTATAATTTATGTTATTTGTCTGGGTTTTTAATAATTTTTATATTTATATATAAGGATATTGAATGATTTAATATTATAATAAGATTGGAGTGTAATTATTATTATACTATATTATACTATTAAATCAGGCTCACTACATCAAATAACAAGTTCGCTATCAAATATCCATAACAATGATCTCACAACGAATTTTCATTTGATGACACAAATTGATATAAGTCGACAGTGTCGATACAAATTGTTCTATCCTTTTGATATTCAGAGAGTAACAAAGATGAAACAACACTTTTGTCGATTTGTACCAAATGAAAAGCACTCAATGTCAAGAAGTCACGCTTGTGGAAGTGGACTATATTATGGCTGTGTTTCAAGATTCACTGCCAGTGCTGTATAGTAGATGTAACATAAACTGTAGATTTTCAGCGTTAGCAGTAAATTTTGGAATACAGCCTTTATCAGAAAGAAGCTCTTCGAAAAATATCGAGTCTGCACGAATATGACATTATCAAGTTGATGCTCAGTAGAGTTCTAAATTTGTTCACGGGATGAGAATATCCTTGTATTTCTATCATGAAGAAACTCTCTGCTTTGATCGAGATTGGTTGGTGGAATATTAAAAACATGGCCGTTTATGAAGCACAAGTAAATATGCGCGGTTGAATGGAAAATAAGATCTTCTCCCTACTGTATATTATTATACTGTGCTGGTGCTGTAAACAACTACACACAATGAAAGGAATAAGGTCTTTTGCCTGTTTCATAGTCCCATATTAATCAGATCTTGTATTTAAGGAAGCCTTAAATATAAGGCCTGACTATGAATACGGGCATTTATTCTTGAAAGGAAACGTATATGAAAAGCCTAGGAAAATATTATAGTATACGTAACGTAACTGTAGTATTTCCCTAGGCTCGTATACATTTCTTTTCAAGAATAGAAGCTCAGAGAAACAGAATAAAGGACCACGCACAATAAAAGGAACAGGGAACAGAGATTAGAGAATAAGAATTTCAACCTATTAGAAATCATATATTGTGGAATGTATACATAATTTCTGATAGGTTGAAATTCTTATTCTCTGTTCCTTATTTCTTTCATTGTGCTAGTTTCGAGGGTTTAAATCAGGATTACGAAACTTTATTCCTAGGATGAAAAATGAAAAGTGAAAAATTTCTCCATTAACTTGAATGGTTAAAATTTTCACTTTTCACTTTCTATCCTAAAAATAAAGTTTCATGATTAATACCCAGATTAGAATATAAGAACCAACCAACTGCAGTTGAGTATTCCCTTGTTACAGTCGAACGACAGTCGGGAAATGCTCGATTGTAATTGATTGGTTCTTACATTTTGATCCGGATTAAATCCTCGGGAAAACTAGGCCATTGTGCGCAGCCTCTAAATTGCAGCTATAAAGATGCTTTACAAGTTTCATAGTTTATGACGAATATTTTCGTGACTAACTGATGATAGGCAACTATGATTATAATTTAAAAAACGTAAAAATTTAATTATGTCTAATAATTTAATTATGTTATAAAGATATATCCATACAATTTGCATAAATATATGCATGTAGAAAATTACTCAATCGCATTTCTCTTATAAAGTTGCACGAAAAATGTGATTGGATAATTTTTTTAATGCATTTTTATTTCTAAGGCTGGAATCAGACTACGCCTTAAAGAATGAGATTGAAAGATTGAAGTTTGACTAATCAGAATAAAAGAATCCAAAATTTCCTTGTCTTCATTGGTGAAATTTCAAGCTTTAATTTTAATCTTCAATGCATAGTCTATTCCGGCCTAAAGAACCGTGATAAGCCCTCCAAACTCTGATTAGAGGGTCTCTACATCTGTGAAATGAGCCCCAAAACTGGGCTTCAAGGTGGAAACACATTAATGTCCATTTTCACTAATGTAGATTAACTTTAAGCTGCCTCAGACAAAATTTCTGTAAGACATAATCTTAAGACGTGAACTTAAGCCAATGAGCCAATCAAATGCTTTAGATCTATGTATTCTAACGGAAATTAAAGTAGCACTAAATTTATCCATAAGGCGAGTTTCAATCGGTTGAAATTCGCCTTATTATAAAGTTATGGATAAGTTATTACTGTTATTTCTATTTCTTTTAGATTATGTAGAAGAGAACTACGTAAAAGATTACTAAAGCAATATCCTGATTGGCTCGTCGACTTAAGTTTACGTCTTACAATTATTTGCGGAATTTCGTGTGCGGCCCTTATCTTGGTTTAACTTACTCTTCGTCTTTTTCTAATTAAGATTTAAAAAAAAGACAAAGAGTAAGTTGAATCAAGATTAAGGTTAATCGACATTGATGAAAATGGGCATAAATGTGTTTTCCGAAGTTAAATTTTATTTAAAACCTGATTTATAGACAATCTGATCTAGGATTTTTGAAAAAATTAAAATTTTACGGAATATATCTATATAAAACATTCTTATGTAATGATGTATACAAAATGAAATTTTTAATGACATTTGAATATTTCTTTTACGTATCATAAATATTCGTAATATTTTGGAGTATTCTTGGAATTTTTTTTGAGATTTTAGAAATATTTTATGAATATTTTTAGAATATTCCAAAATATTTCGAATATTTATTTAAGAATATTTAGCGTTTGCTGGATAAACACCGCTTATTTTTAGCAAAAACAGATCACGTGATGAAAATCGATGCTCGATATTTGTTTTGAAAATTAAAAATGAACGTCAGGCGTCAGCCTAAAATTATAACTCCTAGAAATAAGATAAAAATGAACAAATTTACTAAAACAATTTTCTGCATTCCAAAACGTTTCAATATAAAATAGTAGACATATAGAATATACGATAATAAATATATAGATTAATCGAGTAGAGAATTTTTATCGGACAGGACGTTTTAGAATGTAGCTTAAGTGTTAAACAACAACAGCATTTGATAAGATATTCATTTTGCAATTATGTATATTTGAAGTTTTCTTCGCTAATTTAAGACAAGATTACTCCTCTAGATTTAAAAGCATAATCCAATTAGCGCAAATAAAATTTCCAGCAGTTGCAAAATAAACACAAAAAAATATTGTGTTGAACGCGACCAATAAAATATTTTTTAAATAAAATTATAAATATTTGAATGGATTTGCTGGAAAGATTTTAAAAAGGATTTCAAAAGTTTTATTGCTATTTCATCGAAGCAGTAGGTGCGTTCAGAAACTCGCATCTTCCTGCTACATGTCATCTCATCTGCGTTCAGTATTAACATTTCTAGAGCCAATCGAGCTGCTCGATCCATTCCAGATTCGAAGACCAACTCGCAGAGCTAATACAGATTTTCGCGCCTAAATTAAATTCAACTTATATATTTATAATAATGTATCCAATTGATTTGTTAGCACATACGTTCATCTCTTTTGATACTTCTATTTTACAAATAGTGTGTTTGAACTATTATAATGTCTGAATCTACAAACGCTGAAACAAATACTATCAAATAGAAATTGATAGAGTACGTTATGTATAATATTTAACGAGAAAAGTAAGTTTTTAATTCTTTCCTCTTTATAAATTTGAGGTTATATATTTGAAAACAAAGAATTTGCTAATTAATTTTTAGATCAAAGCTTATGTTGCACATATAGAATGAAATAAAATCAAACTAATATATTTAAATCATTAATATATTTAAAGACTCTAACGAATATAAATCAAGTGATTTAATTTATAAATTGCTGAAATTTATTTTGCAATGTAGTATTTTCTTTTAGAAAATATACCTTGCATATGAATTTGCTATATTCACGTAATAATCTATTTTTAGTATATAAGACTATTATCAGTTTCTAGTAAAGCGAAAGACATTTTTAATTAATAGAGTATTTTTTATTTATTCATAAAAATAAATAATTTTCATTTCATAATCTAACTTTAAAGGACAATTTACAGTTCTGTAACGTTCGGAATTAATTCTTGGCTCTCGGATTGCTCGAAGATCACGTGATCAAGCTCGCCATCTACTAGCTCGTATCTCAAATCATCTTTGTTCGCGTCGCAAGCTCCAATATGTTCCAACATGCTCCAACATGTTCCTACCACAGCTCCTACTCTATCAAGCGCGTTAGAATGAGTAAGAGTTATGATAGAAGCATATTACAACATGTTGCGACGTGAACAAACCTTCAGATTTGCATTGCCGAACGCATCTAGTCACGTGATCGGCCGTGCGTGATATGAGTGCGCGATCGGCACGGAAATGAGAACGGCGAGGAACTCAGAGGAACGGTAGCGCGTGCGCCGGAAGATTCTGACTTGTAAGATGCATCATTTCTGGCCAATGAAAATCGGTGCTCCACGTTTCATATCTTCAACACCGGCGTTCACCGGCGCTCAGGTGCTTCCGGTACCGAGCAGATTGATGCGCCTGTCTGTGTCTCTATGACGCTTTCGTTCGTGTATTCGTGTATCGCCAAGTTCCTCTAGCGGTGCTCTGCCTCTGCGCGCATTTGCTGACACAGTGCCGTCGATACCACTACACAGTACAAGTACAAGCCGCGTAAACGACGATACATACGAAATCGCGAACTGTTTTTATAATTAATACCACGAACTTACGCCACTTACGGGCTCTGTGTCTGTGGCGTTCGCTCGATCGCTCGAGGCATCACCGATCCTCGCAAAATCGTTCGCGACACCGTCGGCTTCCCGCGCGATAAGCAACCGCTGCCGGTCGTGCCGAGGTGCCCCCCCGATAGCTGCGTCCCCGCTGTGTGCCGCGCGCGAGACCGTCTGAAATCAGGTAAGTCCACCCCCCCACGCTGAACGCTCTATTGTTGCCATCAATGCCATCATTGCGATCGCCGAGGCCATCGTCGCGATGATTGCTCGCTCCATCGTTTCCTCGTGCTCGATGCGAGGGAAGACGCACTCCTTCGACGGTGGAATCGCGTCACTCTGAGACCGTGCCCGTCGGCTATCTCAGCCACGCCGTCGCGATCCGCCCTGTCCGATGGACTCTCGACAGTCTCGACATCGCGTCTCGTGTCCGCGTTGGCGTGTTTCCGTACGCGGTACGGGTCATCGGGAAACATCGCCATGCTTGCGCGAGCGACCGGGCGCGACCGCGCGCGCTCTCTCTCTCTCTCTCTCTCTCTCTCTCTTTATCTCCCTCTCCCATCGCATCCGCGTTCTCTTCGGCGTGCTCTTTCTCGCACCTCTTCCTCGTCCCTTTTTTTATTTCATCCTGTTCCATGGACTCCCGGACAGGGATGCGCGAGGAAATGGACTCTCCGTTCCGGGTTGAGAAACACGTGCTTTGCAGGATACGCCGAGTATCCTTGGCGCGGTTTAGGTATCGAGGTATGAAGAGAGACAAAGAGATCTCGAGGGGAGGGGAGGGGGTGAAGAGAGGAAGAGAGGTGGTGGCATGCGAAAATTTTGCCATGCGCTTCGCTGAGCTACGCGCGTCGCCAATCCCTTTGTGTTTGCCGCATGTATCGTTCCGATTATTTGCGCGCTGCGTAACGAGACTGGATTTTCGGGAGGGCTCGGGGAATTAAGCTCTCGCGAGGTCGCCGGCGATGATTCCAGAGCCCAAGGGCACATCCCTCCCCTCCTTCTCTTTCCCTCTCCCTCCCATGGATTTTACATGCAAGGGAAAATGCAACCTCGTGTATACCTGGGATTCGGAGAACTCGAAGATTCTGGATGGGCCATCATAATATTTTTCTACGTGGAAAATAATTTAGCGCAGTAGTACAGGCATTGAATAAATCAGCCAGTAATTTAAATCCGATTAGAAATGGAATCATAAAATATTCATGAGTTATAAAATATAGTACGTTTGTATAGAGCATTGACTATATCTATATAATGAATGTGTGCGTGCGTTTAATATATTCTCGAAATAAGCGACGACAATGCCTCAAATGATGAAATTTCTTTCGTTTTAACAATATTCATTTTTATGTCGCTAAATTACACATATGATTAATTACATTTTTAAACAAATTTTATGAATTTATTTCTCATAATTGCATAATGAAAAATATTTATATTTGATTATTTGTTATAATAAGAATGCCATGTGTTTTCTAAGAAATATTATTCGCTTAATATATTCTGTGAGATATGTTATATTATTATTATATTATAATTTAATTATCTTTATAAATTTAATTATATTTTTAAATAAATATTTTTAATTTAATATTATACAATACTTTTGATCTGTTTAATTAAATGTTGCTGAAACATAAAAAACTTTTGAATATTGTAAATTATATTTTAAAAAAAGTATAAAAAAATATCCTATTCACAAACCTAATAATTTTTTTTTAATCCACAATTTTATGTTATAATTATATCACGGTATCTGGCTCTCTCTCTCTCTAATAAAGATGTATTTTTCTTTGTTTCAGATATCTGCCTTAATAATTTTAAGATTTTACATTTGAACGTTTAGTTTGCTGTTTCCAGCGAAAAAATATTCTAGAAGTTAAAAAGTAAGAAGATGGTCATGGAGGCATCTCCCTCTCCACAAAGTGTCGGTCGTGAGTTCGTCCGACAGTATTATACATTGCTGAATCAGGCGCCTGCCCATCTCCACAGGTAATGTTGTCTAAGTTATATTTTTCCAATTTAATTTAGGCCGTAAATTTTTTGTCTGTTGTAACAAGCTCAAATTTTATTCAAGGAATAACAATAATACTTAATAATAAACAATAATAAAAATAAATAAATAAATAAAAACAAAATAAAAATAAATAAATAAATAAAAACAAAATAAAAATAAATAAATAAATAAAAACAAAATAAAAATAAATAATAGTAAACAGACATTGGTATCTTTCAACTGTTGCACATAAGTCTCCTCTAACGTTTTCCTTCATAATATTTGAAGTTTTTTTGACTATATAAAACACGCGTCGCAATAAACATGTGTGTTTAGTGTTTGTATTTCAATCTCTTATGACTGATCATATATGATATCATATATTTGCATCCTAGAGTGCTTTCCCATAACAATCGAAATTTCGGAAAACGGAATCTCGAAAAAATAATAAGACCAATCATAATCATTCGTTTGTACAAAATTTAAATGCAAAATTTAAATGATTGATCGTATAACTTCTGAGATTCTGTTTTCCGAAATTCCGACTGTTATGGAGAAATATTCTAAGGGTCAGACTCAAACTCAGGATCTGCCTGCTATATAGATCTATTCGCGTTGCTTGAAATCACAAAAACTTTAAATGAGATAAATATATATTCGATTGTTGAGAGAGAAAGCGAAGATCTTGAATGCAAAAAATGCAAGTAATGTGAAAAAAATGTTTTAAGTCAATTGCTCCTCACTGAACAACGCGTTATTCCCTGCAGGAATATTTTTCGAATGCCGCAATAATTATTGTAAATTTTACGATTAGGTTCTACAATCAGCATTCTTCCTTCGTGCACGGCGGATTGGATTCTAATCGAGAGTGTACCCCGGCGATCGGTCAAAAACAAATACATCAGAAGATTCAACAACTGAACTTTCGCGATTGCCATGCCAAAATAAGCCAAGTTGATTCTCAGCTTACTCTTGAAAATGGAGTTGTTGTCCAGGTAATTACATCAACTTTAAGATGAGAATTTAACATTAATATCAAAAACGATATGATTTGTATTTTATTTTTTAATAGAATATAATAGTAGAAATTTAATATGTATTAAAATATTGCATATATCATCTTCACGAAGCATTAATTTTTTTAACGCTCACTTTTTAAATAATATTTATATAGTCTTTAATTGACTTAAAACATTATATTTTTATGAAATCTAGCATATGTTGATGAATTTAATAAACATATAATTATTACTTACATGTAGTTACATATTCATGTTTTATTATCATGTAGGTATCCGGAGAACTGTCTAACGCCGGACAACCAATGCGTCGATTTACTCAGACTTTCGTATTGGCTGTGCAAGCACCCAAAACTTACTACGTGCACAATGATATCTTCCGTTATCAAGACTTGATATTCCCCGATGAGGATGAGGCTGATGTGAGTGCTGGGGATAGTGGTGAGAGCGGTGAAAGAGAAGTAGAGGAAATTGGTCGATCTGAACCTGAGGAAGATGAACATCAAACTCAGGCGCAGCAACTGTCGGCTCCTGCTCAAGCTACTGAGCAGCAAGCTCAACCGCCTCTCATTCCGACTCAGCAACCTCCGTTGCAGCAACAGCAGCCGATGTATTACGCTGCGCCACCTCAACCACACGTTAGTATAACAAATATAAAGACATAAAAGGAAGTCAGATGATATTGGACAGTTTATGTTTTTCTAACATTTCATTTTTTTGGACGAAAAAAATTACACATAGTATACATAAAAGTATATGAAACGTTATTCTTGTATCAACATTATAATTGTTTTTTTCTTAATGTATCTAAATTTTTATATTTTTTAAATATCATATTTTCTTAGTTTTTTTTATAAATTAGAAGATGGCATTGAAATATTTATAAAAAAATAAAAACTTATTAAAAAGTTCCTATAGTCTTATCTGTGCAGTAGTTTTAATGCTATTTCTTGCTTTTTAATAGCTTTTAATCTATCTCTATAATCTATAATTTAATCTATCTCTAATATACTTTTCGGAATAGAATATCGCTTCCTCGTCTCTATTATGATTTCCTTATCTTTTTCTTAATAACTTTTCTTCCCTTTGTCCCGTATCTTCTCCATATTCATCTAGAATAAAACACAGTCAAAGACAAGTTTAAGTCTATCTGATATCATCTAAATTACATTCACTGAAAAAACAATTTATAAAACAAAATAAAACAAGAAAGATTTTAAAGAATATATACACTTATATTGTGAATTAAAAATGAAATTTGAACTTGCAATGTAATGTGACTGATTGTTAAAGTTAACTTTGTGCCGGTATAAACAACAGCTACACAATAAAATACAAAATAATATAATCACGAATAATATTATCCCTATTCTTAATATGGAGAGATCTTGGCTCTCACATATAAATTGATTTGTCAATGTCTTGAAAATGCTGCCATACGTGTCTAAAATTATGAACAATTCTTATCCATTTGATCTTCTATTGCTATTGTCGAAAAATTAAGGTTTTTAACTAGGAAGGCCTCCTGGCCAAATGTTAATAGGCGCGCGCGGCAATGTTGTGCCACAAATTTATTATTTAGGAATCAAATAATTGGACAATCTTCATAAAAGCAAGTAAAATATATTTATAATAAAATATAATAATAATAAGATTTAATAAAATATAATAATAAAATTTAACGTTAAATGAGGAATACCGAAAGTCGGTAATAAAAAAAGACCTGCATTATCAATGATTTTTCAGAAAAGTTTTGCGACACAGTGCCGCAGCGCGCCCGGTTAAAAGTTAAAGTTACAAACGTATTGTATAATGCAAACAGTTTTTTCTATAAGCTCAGATTTAAATTAGTAAAGAATTAAATTTTTCAGATTTTATAATTTACCATGGGTTATGCAATTTTCTATTTTTTGTTTTTACTGGAACTAAGGTTCATCCGGTGATACAGCAAGTGTTGAACGGAACAGTGCACGAGGAGGTGATCAATCAACAAGCACCACAACAGCAACAGCAACAGCAGCAGCAGCAGCAACAACAACAACAACAACAACAACAACAGCAGCAGCAACAACAACCACCACCACCACCTCCTGCACAGCAACATCCATATATAGCCGAACCAGCTGCTCAATCTCAGTTTGTACAGGAGGCAGAGCTAAGCAATGGCGAGCAGCCACAACAGCAAAGTGAGAACGAGCCACAGGCCCAGACAGAGGAGAGGAATGAGCAGCCTGAGACAGAAGCATTTACTGCATCCGCACAAGAGACAGAACCCGAACATCAGGTATCCAGCGCTACTGTCAACAGCAGCGGACCCAAAACGTATGCTAATTTGGTAAAGTCTTTCCCAAGCGGTCCTACTGGTGCTACTAGTCCTCAAGCTCCTAAATTATCCATGTCTCCGGTAAGTTTCATTTGGCACAATGTCATGTGCAATATGAAGAAGAGAATAAATTTCTTTTTCTTTACAGCCACCTATGACGAATCTACGTCTGGACGATAGGTCGCCATTACATCCTACAAATAACGGACCGACGTCTATGTCTGTATCCAATAATGTATCTACAGTTCAGCAACAGGCGCATCGAGTGGGCGGAAATCAACCACCGCAACAACAGCAACATCCTCAGCAGCAACGCGTTCCTAGAGGGGGATTAGTTCAAAGAGGTAAAAAGAATTGGGAACTAGTACAAAGGGGACTAATACAAAGGGGACAAGGTAAAAAAAAGAAGATAAGATAACTTAGAAGGCAGAATATAAACTTCCATATTTAAAATAATATGGAAATGAGTCCTTTTAGCCGCATATTCTTATAAATCTTGATTATTTTTATATTAATTATTTTTTAATTATTTTAATTACTTAATTTCTCATTTTCTTTTTTTGTTTTGCACATGTATATTACATTACGTGTAATTATCTATCTTAGATGGAGAACGTCGTGGCACAAGACCAGGACAGTACAGTGACGCTCATCAACTTTTCCTGGGCAACTTACCACACAATGCCTCTGAAAATGATTTGCGTCAAGTATTCGAACGTTATGGTAGAGTTGCTGAGTTACGCGTGCACAGTAAATCGAATGACAGATGTAAACCGCAAGGAAATAATACTGCACGAGTACCTAATTATGGATTTATCACGTTCGAGGATCAACAGGTTGTGACCAAGGTGTTAAATTCCTTGGTAAGTTTTGTCTCCTAAATATACATATATATCATCTCGTTTAATAAAGATAGAACTTGTTGCTTTTATTATAATCATTTCAGCCCATTTATTATCCTGACGAGAGTGGACAAAAATTGAATGTAGAGGAAAAGAAGGTGAGACCCAGGCCCATGTTGGATGGTAGTGGTGGCAGATTGAACTCTGGCGATGGTGGCATGCGCTCCATGGGTGGTCAACAGCAGCAACAGCAACAGCAACGTGGACCAGGTAATTTCTAAATTATTCTTTTTCAATTTATTAATTTTTTTAGTAAAATTTTTTTATTTACCAATTCATTATTGACTTAATTCAGGCGGACCTGGAGGCGTAATGAGAGGTGGACAGCACGGTGCACGAGGTGGCCGTGGTGGTTTTTCACGAGGCGGTGACGGCGGTAGGGGTGGCGGCATGCGACAGCCAGGCAATCCGAGTAATCCCGGCTACCAAAATCGTCGCTAATACCGGCCATACTACGCAACAGCCTCTTTCTAATTTCGTCTATACTGAATAAAGTCACCGATACCATCATACATCTGCCATCTTCATTTCAAGAAGCGGAATCCAGGACTATTTCGTATGTCGCACGACCTCATCACTGACGCCAATCTCATGCTTAAACGTCGCTTGCAACGTTCGTCAAGCAACAGCAACAACCGATATTAGTTGACGTAGCTCAAAAAAGAATCTTATGAAATATGAGCTCGAACATGGATGGCGTGCCAATTGAAATCTTGACCGAGGATCACTTCTCACACGAGACTTTGAGCTTAGTGGTGTGTGTATCTGAAATCATCGGTCAGGCGATGATCATTGGTTCGAATTCGTCCTTCGTACATCGACAATCGGGTAATCCCGTAGGACTTTGCGACGCGAAGTACTCGTACGCAATCATAGACACATACATACACATACACGTGCAACCGTGCGACAAGAAGAGCACATAGGAGAACGTCGGAGTGTGGCAAATTTTAGTGCAAATGGAAAAAGGCAACGGAACGTGATCTGAAATCGGAGAAATTGTGTCGGAACTCTTTGTGAGGCGAGTAGTGCGCAACATTCGTCACTCCGCGCGTTTCCTCCGGCTCGCCAAATCGCAGGACGAAAAGGCAGCGGAGCGAATTCCGGTGCGCACGCACACACACACACACACACACACACACACACACACACACACACACACACACACCACATAACTAAGCGAGGGGCAACCAAGCGAGAGCGAAGCGAATGAAGGAGTGTCGCTGTGACATGCATAAATCTCATACGCTTTTGAGTCGACTCATCAACCGCTAACGAAAACGTCCCGTTGCCCCAAATGAAGAATCAGCGTAGATAAAAACCGCACGGAACAAATCCCGACGAAACGACTACAGGATCCCAAGACTGTGTCCCGGTTGCACGCGGCAGAAAAAAAATAAAAGGAAAGGCGACAGTTTTTTTTCTTCTACGATCTTCTCCTTTATTTATATTGCCGATCATCGATTGATCGGTATCGATCGTAGACAGGACAATGCTTTTAAACTGCAATAACTGGTTTCGCCGTTTTCCCTTGCTCCATCCGCATATAAGTAAACAATCCTGGCCGCGTCTCGTTGCAGTTCGGAACTTTTTGTTCGTGCCTATCTTATTCCTGGTCTTACCTTCCTTCCCTATCCCTTTTCTTCTAGAAACACATCTTTCTGCACTACTCTGTCCTCTCTCCTAGACTCTTTTTACCTAGCATCTACCTCCCTTTCCCTTCACGTACATACTTATTACTTTCGTTTAGGTAAAGTTAATAAGGATCGCGCACGCGCATGGTCTGACGTTGTATCGCTCGATCGCTAATTATCAGTTGCATGGCAGCGTTTTCACGAGGGTCAATAATGTCTTCTGATAATCACAGAATTCGCCAAGCATTAAATGTGAGCATTAAAACTATACACACAGTGCGAAAATGCGTCCAACGTAGCGACAGAACATTTTCGTGCTATGTGAGTAACAACTTTTTCGGAATATAATGCACCAATTTCTCTCGGGACAATATTATCTGTTCACATTTTTTTGACGAAGTACATATGTCGTAGACTGCTTAGAGTATGAAGTGAAACAAGAGTTCTAGTCAGCAACGCTCACAATGCATGAGAAGAATCCTGTGATTATTAGAGATTGGGCGATGTGTCTCTCCTGGCCTATCAGCCTTCATTCCTTTTTATGAAACTAACGGAATTTTGGAAGCGAATGGTCTGAAATTCGCGCGATACTGTAGTAGAAAGTAACGTCAAGCAAATTTTTAATTTTCCCTTTTTATGTTTTGATGAAAAAAGGATATTAAAAATTTGCATTTGACAATAAGTAGTGAAAGAGAGAGAGAGAGAGAGAGAGAGAGAGAGAGAGAGAGAGAGAGAGAGCATGAGAGAAAGAAAGTTTGTTAGTTTGTATTCTTCGTCGTCGTGATCAAGATCATCGTGGAGATTGTTAACGTAGATCACGCACGAGCGCGATACATCCGCTGTAGTTTGTAATTGAAAAGAAAAAAGTAAAAAACTCGTCGCAATGCCCCGCGTCTGGGACACGGCGACCGCGCCTCCTCTTCGAGGGCCCCGCCTCATTTAACGTTACATTTTTTTAAGCACTCTAGGGGATTAATATTCATCATGTAGTATTATACGCGATGTTAGTGTCTCGTTTAACAAGACTTGGGACAATGACGATGACGATGACAGACTAATAAGTGACAATGATATAATGACAATGGCGGCGATGATAACGCGGCCGCTCTGACGCAGACGCGGACAAAGGGATAGGTTTCGCGTAGCTGCGATTTGCTTTTTTTCGGAAAGTAATTAAAAACAAATAAAAAAGGACGAGTAAAACCAACGAGCATCTCAAACATTCTCGTTAGGTATACAATATCTCGCAATTCTTAAGCCTATCTTTCCGTTATAGGTATTATAAAAAAAGCGCTACGTAGGAAGTAATGAAGGTTCGACCCATTTTTATCCTACTTCTTTATAAGTTAGTTTAGTAACGCGTGGAAACGTATTTCCGGAATTTTGTCAGTAATTATCACGTAATTGGCATACTTTAATATTGTTAAAAAAAAAGCGAAAAAAGAAAGAAAAATTTATCATTAAATTTGAACTAGAAATATACAGGATGGAGCACTCAACTTTATCACTTCTCTCTTCCTTGCGGCAGAATTGCGTATGTGATTATGAAAGAGAGGATCGCAAAATTAAGATAGGTCACTTTCATGTTTCCTTTCATTCAGTTATAATCATTTTATTCTAATATGAAAATTTTGATCTACTTGAGCTATTAAACAATCATTTTCAAGAATATTTTTTTTTATATTTTTAAAAAAATTATTGTACAGAAACATATTTATATTTTTACATGACATCCTCTTTAACATCAAGTAAAACATACCAATTGAAGCACGGTGTGATCACGTTATTCGTTACAAATTCTTAACACTTCGACTGAAATTTCATCCGTAATTTCTTGGAAACCATGGCATTCCCAAGATTCTGAATTTTACCTCTCTCGCTTTAGTCACATTGACAAATTCGAATTAAAATAAGAGTCATTCGTATACATAAGTGCCATAATTCCCAAGAAAACTGAGTATTGTGCACATAACTGTAAAATATAGCAGTCAAAGTGTTAAAGAAGAAATTAAATTTGAATATAGTATGGTGATATTAGATACAATTCATGCTCAGTTAAGGCAAAATTTTTGCAGTGACCTGCACTTTGTTTAGCAAATATATTTATCGCTTAAAAAAAAAACAAGATTTAAATTAATACTGCAATGGTAAAATGTTTCTCTTTTCATGGTATGTGAGAGATAAATGTAACATTAGAGAGATTTTGAGATATTGAAGCGCCAGCAGCTTCACAACTTTGTATACATATGTAGAGCATATATTTAAACGAATATTTGTATGACTAAGAGAGAATTGTCATTCTAGATCCTCTTGTACATTAAACGGTAAACCGTCTCCATCATTTTTATCCCAACTTAAAATCGATTATACATTCGATACTTGTTTATCAGTCAGCGCAATCGTGCAGACATAGAGAGAGAGAGAGAGAGAGAGAGTATTTTAAGCTGAGCGACATAGTTGTTTAATATTTGAAATCGCAAATTGACTTCCGATTTTCGCGTGCCACCTAATATAAAATATTACACACCATACGCGCACCATTTGACTTCACTACGTCCTTATCCATGTGCATATCCGTGTGTTCAAGTACAACGTGTTCAAAGCCGCAGTTACGCGAGATCATCGCTTTACATAACTTGAAAGAGAGCTCTGCAAATTTTTAGTGTGAATGTTTTCGTTTTTAAGTAACTATTAATATTAATAATAAAGATAAATGTAATAATGAACGAAGAAAAGAGACAGAGGATATGAAGAAAACACAAATAACTGTAATAATTAAAGGACGGCGGTTATGAATTTTTGTAGTATACATTATTATTTTGGTCTGCCAGGCCAGTTTGTGTGTATAACCAATTGAAACGTTACTGCGATAAAAGACGGATGAGAGAATAATGTTAAAGGAGAAAAAAAAGTGAAAAAAACGAACATCAAATGTATTGTAACTTTTTGCATTTAGTATAATATATATATATATATACTTACCTTATACTACCAATCCCTATTATAGCATCTCTTTATTTATCACAACATGCTTACCTGTTTGATATGAACTTTATTAGCTGGTCTCGCGCATAGAGTCACGTTTCCTCTATAATCGGCTTTGCCGAAACTGCTAAGCACTCTGGATTCATCAATATTTGATGGCGGTTTAAAAATGACGAAAATAATGTCGATATTATCTGCACACAGAATTTCTAATTTTCCATAAAATACAAATCTTGGCAAAAACAAATACTATACAAATTTTTCATTTTTTCTTTATTTTATTAATTTTTTTAACCGACTATCGATTGTATGATGTATTGGAACTGTGATTAAAAATGCATTCCCCCTATGATTATTCAATTTTCGTTACATTTTAATTATTTTCCTAACTTCAATTGAAATATTTACTCTCTAAATTCTTTCGTGTAGAATTCCATTCTAGAGAAAATTGAGCCAGTTTTGATTCACTCGAAAAGTTTTAGATACCATATTATTTTCAAAGCAAACTTATAACTAAGACTAACAAGTTATAGATTGATTATTATATTAAGATTCATTATATTTGCTCAGACTGACATCACCCTTCATTAGAGTGTTTTTTATTTAAATTTGTGCAAGTCATCCGAGTAACCCTTCGAAGGTACCAATGTCGAAATTCGTCGAGACGAATGAGAACGTTTGAGATGTCGTTGAGGTGATCGGTTGCGTGTATTGCGTAAGAATGTGACTGCGGGGCATACGCATACGCGTACGACAGAAAGATCGGATGAGGGTATAGGAAGAGAGAAAAACGCAGATGAGATCATCTCTCCGCTCGACGCGGCGCGGCACCGCGTCGCAATGTGCCTCGCGAACGCAGTCTGTACCGGTCCAGCGACCGATTTGGAGGGCTGTTCTTTTCTCAATCTTTCTTGCCGAAGAAGAGAACGACAGAAGCGGTTTGCGAAAAAGGCCAACGCGAGGTACGGTAACCTTATGATTTTTCATTTCGTATACTGCTTTGCCAAAATATCATTCAGAAAACTAGTTTCTACCTTTAAAATATTTCCGAACACTATTCACTATTTTTATCGAATATACTATATAAATAATCCATTTAATTATCTATCCAAATATATATCATTGTAGAAAATTGATTATGTTAAAACTATCTTGTGCGTCTTATTAATCTTAATACGTTTTAAAAGTATATTAATTCCACACACTAAAATAATTAAAATAATTATTCTAAATAAATTACATTTTTTTACGAATATATCATTTAATGTAGATTATAAGTGTATATTATTCCTAAGTAACATAACAATATTGACACATTTTTTAACACTTCTAATTTATACATTAAATTTTTTTAATTTAGTAGCAAAATTATTTTTTAGATGTTTGTGTACGAATGAAGAATGATATCGTATTATAGAATAAGTAAGTACCTGAATGTGTCTGAGTTGCGAAATGTAATAATAACAGATATGGAAATAAAGAGACTGCCACTAAATAGCTGGCAATCAGAATTCAAATATGAAAAGAGCCTTCGAAAAATCTTTTCATGAATGATTCTAGCGATTCTCTTATTTTAATCAAATTCCTTGAGCTTCTTGTAATGGGACTAGTTTCTGCCTCTCGAAGTTTACACCATCAATTTTTATCGTTAGATAGAAAGTATCTTTATAAGTAAAATAAAACTGAAGAAGATAAAAGTGATGTATTCCAAATAAAATTACCGCGATAAAAGTGTCTTAACCATATTAATTTTCACACATAGCGATTATTGTGAGTCATTTGCACACGAAGAACTGCATACGATAGACGTTTTATATCAGTGGGCGTACTCACAACTATAATACTTATCTCTTGTTATATATTTCTCGGAAATCGTGTCCTTTCTGAAACGGAAATCCAACATCCTTTATTCATTGAAGCGCAAATTAAGGAAAACATGTGTTACCATCTTATTATCATTTACTACAAATTATGTTTAAAGTTACATTACGTATCAATTGCCAACAAAGTTATGAATGAAAAGAAATCAATTGCGACGAGTAGCGTAAATTACAGATATATTTTTATTTCTGCACTAGAACTTTCTTTTTCGTTTTTGCCAAAAATCAAATTTCACTTTAAATTCGAAAAGTGTACACTAGTTTAGCTGTAGAAAGCAGATCTTAAAAGTACGAAATAATTTTCTATTAGCGACTTAAAATAGAAGTGATGTCCTCTACTTGTTATTTCCAGTAGACCGTTCATTCGACCTCTTCTCATGTCGCCATACTACGCAGCACGATATCCCGAGAGTTCAAGACTAAGATCGATAAGAAGACGCGAATTTTTTAGTACTTATTCTTCCATAATGAACGCACGCTTACATATAAGCTTACATATAAGAAGAATAAATATACTAAAATATTCTTTGGAAAGCAAGAAAGAATAACGAAAATAGATAAAGATACTCCTATCTCTGAAAACATATGCTCGAATTCTACCTCCCATCGTCGTATTACATATAATTTTTACAACAGTCTTTTACGATCCAATTCCTTTATAATCATTTTACCTATATTATACGGATTTACGAGCAATTTTCCATTAGGATTTATACATATGCGTTCCATACATTTTATTATTCGTAATAATATCAAGTCATGCATAAACTTCCGCTCGTCGACAAGCAGATTGAACGAGATGAATCGAATCAACGCATTTAACTGAAGTATCTCGTTGGCAAACTAGTTAACTTTTAATTCCGCGTTGACAGAACTGGCACATAGGACTAATAACGAAAAAACATTCATGATGTTCCCAATTTGGTGGGATTTGATAAATGTATAGGCGTTTTATAAACGTAATGACTGCTTTAAAGAAAATAGAGGAAGTAAATAGAATTTAAAATGAAATAAAAATAAAATTTTCACAAGCACTCCATCTACATTATTATATTTCGATGGAAAATTTTGTTTCACTTCAAACATATAGCCATCTTTTTAACAATAGAAACTCGAGTATTTATTTTATTTTGTTTTATTTTTATATAATACATTTATTCTTTTTCAGAAATTATAACCAAAAGCATTTTGGTATTTATTTTATTAATTTTAATTTTAATTGATAAAATTTATGATTATTCTGCAGTTATTTATGCGTGCAGGTTGCTTTTTATTTCGCTTTGAATTGCATCCATTGCTGACTTGTGTATTATTAGATATTCAATTGTGTAATTTTAACTGTAATTATAAAGAACCCGCGCTTATATTGATTAGTCCTTATCAAGTTTTGAACAATAGATATGTGAACTTGGAGGGATGTGCGATCTTCGGATCGATTTGCTAAAAATCAATTTTTTACAAAAAGATCGCTTCAAAATAGTTTTCTTTGTTAAAAAGAAAAATTCTTTACAAAGAGATCAGTTTAAAGTAGGTTCTTTTAGTTAGAAAAATCAATTTTTCGCAAAATAGATCGATTTAAGATCACTATTGTCGTTTAGAAAATTGATCTTTTAGAGATTGGAACATCTCTGATATGTGAACTTCGTTGTTACGTGTAAAGGTAATAAATAACAGCTGTCGAGGCGCGATTTTTTTTTTTATTATAAAGGAATTACATTTTCGTTTCTTTCGTCCACTTGCAGAGGCATTTCGCCCACGTCGGCGAACCGCGCGATAAAAAAAAGGGGCCATGTGCCGCGATTCCTACGCGCGTGGCTGCGTTGGAGAACGAACGTTTCCGGAGAAACCGCGCGACGCATCGCGAACGCACTTCGACATCGAGACGATTGCCGGACCGCACATTCTCCATATAGAGAAAACTCGAGATCTTAACGTTATATGGAAATCTTTACTCTTCTCTCGTTCAGTTCGGCTACGCGGTTACGTATTATGTAGCGATTAAAATAAAGAATTATAATTTTAATGTGATTTTTTGAAATCGTGAGTACTCGATAAGAGTTAACTTCTCCGAATGTAGATACTACACGATTGATAATACACGTTTATTGATTTGATAGTCGATTTGACAACGAAGAGAGCTGTGAAAATTAAGAAATTTAAATTGGTAAATTATAAATGCGAACTACGTACAGTGAGAAAAAAATGTACTAAATTTTAATAAATGTACTAATGTATTTATTTACAGGAGAGAAATATTTGTTAAATAAAAAATAATAATATTAGATGTACAACTTTA
>NW_012130071.1:2691228-2713047 GCF_000143395.1 Atta cephalotes
ATTCTTGAAGCGTTGAAACCACTCACGACACGTTCTTTCACAATAGCGGCCTCACCATAAGTATTTGAAAGCATTCGATGAGCTTCAGCCGTAGATTTCTTCATATTGAAGCAAAAAATTAAAACCTCCCGCAAATGACGAGAATTTGACTCGTAAACTGACATTTTCAATCGAGAATAACTTTATGATGCAGACACAAATCGACTAATGTTTCTATGGGGTTATGTTGACAGATGCCCAAGTTTATTGTATGACGTCTATGATCTATTTATTTCGACCATTTACCGCTAAAGCCATCTATAGGAAAACGGCGGAAGCAAAGTTGTGCACCTAATAATTAAACCAAATCAATTGTTCTTGTACTAAATAAATATATGTTTATATTTAGTACATATTTAACTGGCACTATTCAAACAAATATTTATTAAAATGTAGTACATTTTTCTCTGACAGTGTGAGTGATTTTTATTTTTTTTCTTTACTTCATATTTGATTAAATCTTTTTACAGTTTATGTTGGTTTATGACTATGAAAAGACATTGTTCAGATCTTGAATAGAGATTCGGAAATAGCTATAATATATATATATATATATATATATATAGAGCTACTGCATACTATAGTATAATGTAATATTATAGTATAACGTAATATTGATATATACAAATATTATGTTATGCTATTAGTATACATATATATTATATATTATATCTATTATATATTATCTATTATATATTATATATTATATATTATATCAGACGTATTCTTTACTTTATATTAATTTTCGATAAATTTGATTTCGAAAATTTTATTTTAAAAAATTGTCTATGGGACAATTTAATATGAAAACAGATGTGCGTTCATACAATTTACAAATATACTCTTTAAAATTTCTAGAACGAATCTCACTCACTCAAAGAGTGAAATCTTATTTTTAAAAATTGAAAATTGAGACATTCTTTTTCGAAACTAGCTCAATTTTCACTCTTTAGAGTGAGATTCCACTCTAAAGAATTTAAAGAGTATACAAACTGATTTTGTATCTGGTTCCAATGTTTGTGTCTTGTGATCCCCTTAGTTAGTGGAAAGCGAAGAAATAGCATACGTTGTTCTCTGAATTCATCAGCTTACCGAGACGCTTGACTTAACGAACTGTGGACATCTCATAAATACAATTGGAACACTTGACAGTAACCCGAGTGATTATGTTCATATAACAGGAAACGCTCGTGTTTTATTAATCAAACGCCTATATTGTAGTTGTTAGGATATTTATATTCTGGCGACATACATAGATTGCAAATTTTATATAAGTACTTGTTCCAAGTTCATTTTTATTTTTTTTTTATCCTTTAAACGACATATTGATTGTTTAAATAAAATATCGAAAATAATATATATAATCTAAATAAAAAGAATTTTAAATCTTATATCTAGCTTTTCAAGACGAGTTAGTCTTGGGAAAAAGTTTCAATTTTTAAGAGATTTCACTCTTTATAATAAGATTTATTTTAAAAATTTTAGAGAATATAATATATATTTCTACATTGTATGAATGGATCGATTTTCACTAAATTGTGATCCCATCCAGACAGCACAGAATATTCATGATAAATATTTATTATAATTTATTTTTGGAAATGTTATATAAATATTTTATATAAAGTTTTATTTATTTTATATAAATATTATTAAAAGATGGACTAAATATTTAATATAGTATTTATAATAAGTATAAATAAATATTTCCGTCAAGTACTTCTTATTTGAATTATAACGTCTCATTAAGTATTTTCACATTTACTACAAAATTTACAATAAATATTTCATAATGTTTATAATAAATGTTTATGATTTATGCAATCTAAGACAAAAATATTTACAATGTAAATTTTAAAATAAGATCCCAGTAAAAAATTTTTCATGCATAAATATGTATAAATATGTATAAACATACATAAACATGCAAATATTCATAAACATATAATAATGTATAATTATATATGAAATATATCCATACAATGCATCTTTTTTTTTTGTAAAATTACTTTTTAATGTAATAGAAATAATGTGAAAACATTAAAATAATTAAAAAGGTAATTTTCGCACTATTTGTTTTAGAAAAAGTTTGAAGAAATTATTTATGTATAATGTAAAAAAATTATTTATATATAATTATATATAAAATTATGCATAAATATGTATGAGCAATTTTTTTTACATTTTTCCAAAACAACTTGTTTTTTTCTAAAACAATGCGAAAATTATCTCTATAATTATTTTTTATGTTTTCACATTACCATTATTATTTCTATTACACTAAAAAGTAATTTTACAAAAAAAGAAGGCTGTATGAACATATACGGACATATTTCATATATAATTACATGTTTATGAATATTTATATGTGTTTCTAAAATCTTCTATTTATGAAAAATATTTATATGTGTGTATTCAAATTAATACAAGAGGTGCATACCTACATAAGACTTACATAAGTATATTCAATTGGACATGACAATCAAAATATATGTATTTAAATAATATTGCGTCTAAATGAAAGTTAAGCGCATTAAACGGAGATTACACGTATCATATAAATCTGTGAGTCGAACTCGCACAAATTTCATAACGTTCAAAGTGGTTTCACCGCTGACGAAGGCAACAACCGATTGCTGACGTTACATTACATAAGTGCGTCCTTCGTTGTTATTAAAGCGCTGCAATTAAGTCGGCAACGCATAAACCGATTGTATCATCTGCGAAAGGCAACGAGAGCGAAGAGACAAGACGTCGCGTGCGAAGAAAAGACAGCATCGTAATAAAGTCACATATATTAAAAGCGCGCTCGTGACTCGTCCGATGTATCCAAAGCGACTTGATTTTCAAATATCTGGGTTATCGCTTCGTTGCTCTTATTAAGGTCTCGCGAGATTTATCTCTGGTCTCTCGCGTTGACCCGCGCTCGTGTTGATCGATGCGTGCGTGCGTGTTCGCATTATATCGTTGATTTTTTGAAATAATATGAAATATGAATAATATGGTACGAGTGTCGCAAGTAAATCTCTTCATCTTTCATGCCGATATCAATTAGAAACGCTGCGGCAATAAAGCATTACGCGCGAGAAATGATGGCTGATTTATTTACACGTTCAGACCTGCTTGCACCCGATTTAGCTCAGGGATATTAACCCCTTTCGACGCACTGAGAAACTTGAATCTATTCCGAGAAAAATCTCAACTTTTCTACCAGCTGCTTTCGCGGTGCATACAGAATTCGGGAGCTTTCAAAAGTTTTTCGATGAATGGCTCCTCGAGGGATAGAATCTGATCGTCAAGTAGAGCTCTCGCTCGATTGATAATAATCCGAGTTTCTAGGGTCTTACTTAAGAGGGAAATAGAAGACGAAAATAGTTTACGTTAAATCCTCCTTCCTGAATCGTGGTTAATTTGATCAATTACGCGAGCCGAACTTCTCTAGAGCGACTTATGAAGATACGATGTATCTTACAATGAATGGGTCGTAGTTTACGAGGCTCGTAAATTGCCAGTAACGAGAACGTGTCTGAAATCATAAAGATACTATTGCACTCTGGATGCTATCAAACTTCGTTAAGATTGAGATTATATTCTACTTTAGATCGATTATTTTAAAAGGAAGGCATCTTACATATACTCATTAATTTATTACAGAGATCGCAATGTCGACGAAGCTGCAGCTGCTGTTGGTCGCGTTGCTGGTGGCGGTTCTAATAGTGGACGTGTCATCTGCTCAGGTATTATTATCTTTTAATAATATATCGTATATATAATATAATTTTTTCAATCTTAAAATCGTTATACTCAAAATTATATAGTCAAACGAGAAAAATCTACACAATCTTTTTGTTTAATTTAAAAATTAGAAGAATTAAACTACTCTTAATAAATATATGTTTGAATAGTTTTAAGCAAGTATTTACTAAATGTACTAAATAAATAAACACATATTTATTTTATAAAAATTATTAATTCGATTTAACTATCATTTTTTTTGTTGAGTAAATTTATTACTTAGTACTTTTATATTTTTTAAAGTTTATATCTTTTTAAGATCTTTAAATTTTTTCAGTGCAGTAGCGCTCAAAAGTAATTTGTAGGGAACATTTAAATCTACCTTTATGCGTTGGTGTTATAACAGAAAAATAGTTGTTCTTCAAATGTTCGAAATATATGAAGTTTATTTTATTAAAAATAGATATCAGAATATATGATTTTTAATTTAGCAAATAATATGAGTTTCCTTTACTTTTAAATAAAAATCTTTTCATTTAAAAAACAGGAATTTTATAATTATAAATTTCATCAATATTTTTGAACACTGTAAATTAAAGTATAATATTTTTTTATTTAATTCCTTAGATTCCATCTATTTTTGTTAGCATTTCTCTGTGTATAAACAATGTAAAATGTTATGGTTTAAAACTTTTAAAGTGAATTTCATTTCGAAGAGTAAAATTTTACTCTTAAAAATTGAAAAATGAAAATTGAGCTTTCAAGACTAGCTCAATTTTCATTTTTTAAAGTAAGATTCTCATTCTAAAAAACTTGGAGAGATAAATAATGGTGATAATGCTAAATATAACACATTTACAGAAAAAAGATATGGACTTGAGTAATTCAAATATTGCGCACTACAACGAGAAATTTTCAAAGTTTTCTGTTTCTTGGAAAAGAAATGACAATGCGAAAAGTTTCTAGTACACAGTATTTTACTCGCTCATTTTTTATCGCTAAAATATTACAAAGTATGAAGCAGGGAGAAAGAAAAAGCATATTAATCGAAGTTTATATTAATCGATTCCTAGCGCAGACGAAAATATCGGCGTCGCACGACCACGACAGAGGCACCCGTGCAAGATGAGATCATGAACATGTTGGAGGCTGACGAAATAGCCGAGGAAGCAGAGGAGGCTGAGGTCATTCTTGAAAATGGCAGAAACGAGGTTGGATCGAAGCAGCAGCGTTTGCTCCAGGATCCGTGTATGGACAAGCATTGCGGCGCTGGTCGTGTTTGTAAGGTTCGTCGAGAAAACTCTCTTTTATTCATGAATCAATGATAATTACTTTATATTGCTACATATTATATATATATATACAAGGCGATCAATGATGACATTCGGCATATAGTTATATCTAAAAACAAATAAGAAAACAATCAATAAGAAATGAGAATTAAAGGCTCATAACGCTCTTTAATGCTTAAATAATTCAATGTGAATTTGTACATACTATATATGTATTAATAAATAAGAAACTTAAGATTGCTTTCTGACATTCACTTATACTGAAAAAAATCTTCATTTCAAAGAAATATTTCTTTGCTCGTACTTAAAAAAATTATTTTCATTTCAAAGAAATAATTTTTTTTGTAGAATTGAATTTTTAGTCTTGTCTTTGTCAAGATTCGATCCATAAATTTCAACGTTTATTTGTTTATTAATATTTATATTTTTGTGATTTGTCAACTTCTAATAAAGTAATAATATATGCTCAGTGCAACTGAGGCGTTTCTACAAATGTAAATTAACTTTAATTACGATTCAACTTACTTTTCCTGGTTTTAAGAATTAAAAAAATATGAAAAATATGAAAAATATATAGTTTAAATTGAATCAAGATTAAAATTAATCTACATTAAAATGGACATAAGTATCAAACGTGAAAGTAAAAGAAATATATAGAGATTGGGTTTGAAATGTGAAATAAGAATTTTGTCCTCTCTTTAAGACAGACAGGAATAAAAAGGAAAGTGAAATTTCTTCGATTTTAGAATACGGAGGAGGGCACGGCTGAGTGCGTTTGCGTGGAGCTCTGCAACCAGGAGGTCGATCCGCGTCGCAAGGTCTGCACCAACTACAATGAGACCTTGGGCAGTGACTGTGAGGTCTACCAGGCGCGTTGCTTCTGCGACACCGGTGACGCCAGGTGCAGAGGTCCCGACTATCAACATGTCCACATCGTATACTATGGCGAGTGCCGACAGATGCCTGTAAGTATTCTGTCGCAGATGTGATAGAACGCTCCTTATATAATAAAAACCATACATTATTTTTACATGATAAACTGAACTCACACAATATTTTTCCGTTTGTTAATTCGCGTATCTATCTCAGTGATTTCCGAAAATAACTTTAAACTTTCGGAACTAACTTAGATCTATTGAACTTATTCAATTATAAATTTCTTTATAAAATATGTTAACAAATTTAGTTTTTTTATGTTACATCTACAATTTTGTATTATTCTTGTTATTAAAATATCCTCACACTGAAAGACAGGATTGGCTGCTGCAGCAAATTAGATAGTAAAATATGGCGTAGCATTTAATTGGCTACTGCATCGAATTAAAAATGCTATGCCATATTCAGTCAATCTTTTCTTTCAGTGTAGTATTTATTTTTTTATACGAGTTGTTTTGATTTCTTGAAATGGATTAATGCCTTTTAATTGACATAAATTAAATAGCTCAAAGAACAATTTAAAATGTCTTATAATATGATGTCTAAAAGATGTCTTAATAACATCTTTAAGACGTCTTAGTCTCGATCCACAACCTTGCTTTAAGGACTCTTAGGTTTGCATTTTGAACATATTATTCCCCAAGAAGTTTTGTATACAGATTGAGTGTTAGTAAATGTGTTAGATTTGGGCATCAGCTCTAAAGAGTTAAAAATAGAAAAATTATCAACGATAAAATATCAAAAGCATGTGTGTTTTTCGATTACGCGATACATTTATGTATATATAAAATTCTTTAATGCGCGCAGATGTGCAAGGAAGAAGACATGGCCGACTTTCCCAGGCGAATGCGCGATTGGCTATTCAACATCATGCGCGATTTGGCAGATCGTCAAGAGTTGTCATCGCATTATCTGAAGATGCAGCGCGAAGCTGAGACCAATCACACTTTACGTTGGACGAACGCAGCTATTTGGAAGTGGTGCGACCTGGACGGCCACCCACATGACCGAACTGTATCTAGGCACGAGCTCTTTCCGATTAAGGCGCCTTTGATGGCCCTCGAACATTGCATCGCGCCCTTCCTCGATTCCTGTGACATCAATAATGATCACAAAATCACGCTGGTTGAATGGGGCAAATGCCTGCAACTCGACGAGGTATCTCTTCCTTTTTCTTATTTTTCTTGAGAATAATTTTTTTTAAGAAATATTAACAGAATATTACTCTTATATTATACACACGATGATTTCCCGAATCTACTACACACGATATTGGTCATTCATTTTAACAAATACATAAATATAATTAATCCTCAACTTCATCGGTAAAATCTGCCCAACACAACTACATTACTCCGTGGAGTAATTCTGTACTCCAAATTTTAATAAGAGTTTTAACTGAAATGCAATTTAAAAAGTTGCTTGTTTGGTCTGATATAATAAATAAATATTCTGAAACTGAAAAATAATCATTTATTACAAATATAATAGAAAATAGAGTTTGTAGTACTCTAAATAACAAAAATAAATTTTCTTCTAATTTTTAACAAGATTAACTTAAGGATATCTTTTTTGGACTATAAGAGTTAAATTATAATTCAATTTTATTTCAATCAGTCTACTAATGAACTTTACTAGCAAAGATGATTTATGAATGATTGAAATATGAATTATTGACAAAATCTGTAAAGAAAAAAAATCACCATCAATTTTGAAAGGTTAAAAATAATCTGTTTTGTCTTTAGTAAGAATATACTATCACGCGTTACATTTTTTATTATAAATTACAGTCTATATCTATTCATCACATGCACAATGACATATAATTCTGAAGTAATATTTTGAATAACCTGTTCTTTGAATATATTGCGATTCATGATGCATAAAACTATTTGAAAAAAAAATAAAATAAAAAAATACTTGCATAACATCACTCGCGGAATACAAACGTACTTCAAACAAACAATATTTTTGTTTATTAGTACGTGCCTATTGCATTTATCCTCCTAGTGTGAGATACAAATCAACACTAAGAATATACGGAGGCGTGAATCTATACAGTATAGAAAATTGATAATATTGCTGCAATGTTGCAATATTGCATATTGCAATGTAACATTGCAGAGATATTACAAAAATGTAAATTAATAATATGCCTGCAAGATGTCAGTAATATACTTGTAATATTCCAGAAACATTACAAAATTCTTTAATTGTTATTATAATAGTAATAATATAAAAATATAATTTTTTATAATATTTATGTAGTACAGTCTTAGTTTAACAATCGTTTTTATGGTATAATAATAATTAATATATTCCATTTTTATATTTCAAATAAAAAATTTATTATTCTATCTATTATTTGATAGCTATTTCATTAGTTAAATTTTATTTATTTTAAATATGAAATCAAAAGATTATATAATATCGAATTTGAATATAATCAATGCAATACTATCAGATAAGACGATAAGTAATTAAGCTGAAAACGATTTATCGAAATATTAATTATGTGATCGATGATGTATTTATACCTAATGTGCACGCAGGAATAAATCAGCGCTCGAATTTTAAATTTCATATCATTATTTTTTTAATCGATTTCAATTGACTCGGAATGGCTTCAGTATTGAAAAAATCACTATGATTAATTTAATCTATGATTAACTTATCAAGCAGCTATATGATTATGTTAATGTGGATAATATTTGTGGTTTGCTCGGGATACACACTTTATCCTTGCGAATATTTATCCTTCAGAATTAATACTACATTTATTGAAATATTTGTTTCATCATAAAAAATTGGAAAGTATATATTTTGGAAAGTATATATCATTAGAAATGCAATTTGTAGAAAAATTAAAGTTAGTGATATATATGTACAGAAAATAGTTTTCATTTTAGAATCTTCGTAAAAAAATTTATCCAAATACATTACATTGCTGAAACATTTCGTTGCAAAATTAAAAAGCGAACATCTTAACATTGTTGGAATGTTGCAGTAATGATTCAGCAACGTTTCGTAACCACCATATTGCAATGTTGCAATATTTCAGTGAAATCATTCTGCAATGTTTCTGCAATGTTTCTGTGCTGTATTGGAACGTGCTCGCTTGTGCCACGCGAGAGATAATTGCGAAATTGTGTGCGATGGAGTACGTTTGTATCTCACCAGTGTAGTTGAGGATTAAGTGATTCTTATATTATACTTTAAAATTATTTATAGAGTTGTATATTTAAACAAATTGTATATAAATATTATAACTAATATTACTTGATATTCTTAATTTTTCGTAGAAAGAAACATGCAGGACATGAATGACATCCAATTAAAGGGGCGTTAAAGGGGCTTTCACTTTTGACGGCCGTAAAATTAGTTTTTTTATGAATTAAAAAAAATCTGTTGCATAATAATATAGAGAAATGTGTTTTTGTATGAAATTATTTAATATTTAGAGAGCAAAAAAAATTTTTTATTTAAAAAGATGCAGTTTAATATCTTAAAATGGGGATCGAAGTAGGGATTTTCGGAAAAACATATTTATGGTGAAAGTGATTCAGCTTGTGTAAATGATCTGAAATCAAAATTTCTTTGATTTTTATTAATTATATAGTGTGTCGCATGAAGTAGAATAAATTGCATGAAATTTATAAAAATGGCGGCATTAAAAAAAAGATTTCATTTTTGTAAAAAAAAATGTGTTACTTTTTGTTTATAAAGAATTGACTTTTTGTTGTAAAAACTTAATTCTAATTCATGCCATGCGCAAAAGTGTTAGGATCAAAAGGAAAAAGAAAGATCTAATTAATCTTAATTATAGTTTTTTAGTTATCACTTACATCAAGTCGAAAAATATGATTTCGAAAAAAACGTTTAAAGTTTTATTTTCGCTTTATTCATATTTACTATAATAATAATTTCAATGCACTTACGATTATTCTGCCACATCATATGGGGCCATATGATAAACCTTCTCCAAAAAATTCAATAGGATCTTCAAAGACTAGACTACAATCGACATCTATTGGTTTTCTTTGAATTGTGTCCTGAACAGGATTTACAAACGCTGTTGTGCCGGCAAGCGTTTGGAGGATCCATGCGCCCTTTCATATTTGAACTCATAGTTCCATTAATATTGCGAATTTCAAAAAATCCTTTTACAAGAGGATATTCTTTTTCTTACAAGAGGATATTCTATTCAGGACATGTAGGAATAAAAATCAGCAAAAAAAATCAATTTTTGCAAGCCGTCAAAAGTGGAAGCCCCCTTAAGGATTAAAATCTTGCAGATTTTTTATATCAATTTTATTTTTATAAAATATATAGAAACTTAGATTTGTCTTCTAAATGTAAATGTGTTATATGTACATTTCTCAAACTGTTTCGCAAATATTTTAAGATAAGTGTCATGATTGTATTATATTCTGTGATATATATTTATATAAATATGCATATATTTAACATGAATATGATTATCGTATGTACATGGAATTTGTAAAATAAGTATTTGTGACTTATTTTACTTGTTAATTAACCACAGATATATATATATATATATATAATAAAAAGTAAGAATAGCAATGAAATTATAACGGTAAAATAATCGTTCGTTCTGAATTTTAAAATAGTAATATATTTTTGCTTTTTAGCGACTATGTGAACATGTAATTTTTTACTCTGCATGCAGTTACTTATTTATATAAGTATGATTTTATATTTAATTGCGAGTAGCAAACATCTCATAGCTTTATGTTTTACAAATTATATATTCTTTTGAGAAATGTTATACTATTTATATAACGAAGAAAGAAAAGAAAAAAAAGTTTCTCTCTTTTCAGGAAAATAGATGAAAAAAGAATATCTTGGCATATAGAATTCTTTACACGAATTTTTCATTAACATTTTGTGATCAGTATAAAAAGTCACTGTATTAACAAACAGAATATTTTTTGATACAATTATAAATGCATTGATAAAAATGTTTTGATTAAATTAAAAAAAAGTGAAATTGATAAAAATCTCTAATGAGAATGACATTTTAATGAGAATAAAAAGAATTTTTGATCATACCATAGAATTGTCATATTAAAATTTTCAAAAGAGCCTATTAGAAGAAGATTCCGAACATTTCTTCAGCGCAGAATATTATTTATTATAAATATTAATTATTCATTTTTTGAACTGTCACATAAATATTTTATATTATATTATATTTCATATAAAGCTATATTTGAAATATTATTATTTAAATTGTAGACTAAATATAATATTTATGATAAATTTAAATATATATTTTTAATATTTTTTACTTGGATTATAATTTTTATTAAGTATTTTTTCATAGCATTTACTACTAATATTTACAATAAATATTTCATATTGTAATATTTATAATAAATATTTATAATCCGTGCAATCTAATCACAAAAATATTTACAAAATATTTAAAATAAATTTTTGTAAATATTTACAAATATATTTTGTAAACATTTTATAAATATTGTGCGCTGCTTGGGTCGCTTGCAACTTTGGACGCATATAAAACTGCGTGTAGGTTAGTACAATTGAGAACAGTCAAGGATAATTATTATTTCACATTCAATTGTTCATTAAGAGTGTTAATTTAATATTAGAAAATTGATCAATCAATGGTTATGGTCCGATCCACTTCCAATTAGAAACGATGCATATAAAATACACAGTTTCTGATAGATTGAAATTCTTATTCTCTCTGTTCCTATTCCTTGATCGTGCACAACTCCTAACGATCGATCTAATTCATTAACGTGCTGATAATTTCGTTTTGGATCACCTTACGTAATTATGAGGTGTATAACTTGTGTATTGCTTTTAATAAAAATCGCAATCGATATTCAATGTAAAACCCATTCTACAGTTGCGTAAGCGTAGCTGTAAATGGTTCTAATTATAAGAATTGACCAATCTTCACATATATTTTCCTCATATTTGACCGTGATTGATTAATTCTTATAACAATCACTTATGCAACTATGCAATTGCAGAATGGGCTTGAGACTGTATTGTAGTTGAGAGAAATTGCGTTCGAGGATTCGAAGATAACATATATTAATTAAATAATCGTCCCCTATTTGTAAATAATTATTTTGATATGTTAAAAAAAAGATTTGTGTATTGATAAACTTTTTACAATTAAATGAAAACATATAATTAAAATAAATTTTATAATTATCCAAATAATACGTAAATACAAAAATATAAAACACTTACGGTAATCTATTTTGGATAAATATCCACATAGGCGTTTATTTTTCAGACATGCTTAGTCTATATTAGAGTGAATCTTAATACAAATATCTTTTTATCTGAAATTTGACTATCTAATGAATAACACATATGCGCTTTATATGGAACGCAGCCAGTGCTGCGTCATGAATGATATATATATATATATATATATATATTAATATTTTTCTAGATTCATATTGGTCTCCTTTTTCCGTGCAAATGACATCATGAATGAAACGTTCATGCCGACTCATTTCCAGATCATGGAATCACATCGTAAGGGAATTCAAAAATTTGTAGTGTCACTTCATGCAAAATGCTCAGGGAGAGAATCTGACTGACCGTACGTGAGAGCATTGATAGTGCTGTAGCGTGAATCGGACCGCAGGTGTTCTTTCTTTCAAATGTTCTTTCTGTTTCTCGCATTCAACTGGTCAATTTCTTTAGGATTACTATCTATTGTAAATTCAGAATAAGCGCAGGAGGAATCAAAGCAAAATATTTAGAAGAAATTTCCCTGAAACGGACCCTCATAATTATCCTAGATGCCTTTAGAAAATTTCTCCGTTTCTGGATGCTCTAAAAAAAAATTGGACGATATCCGAGGAAAAGAAGATGAGGCTAATACTATGATCGATATTCATAGTTAATTCGTATACTTGACAGTTAAATAGCCTTAAAATAGCCTCTTAAAATGTATCATAAGTCAATCACAGACTAGTATTCGTAGATTCTTATAGGCTTTTTACAATAAGTCATTACCTGAGCTTTAAGTATCAAGCTATAAAAAACTGACTAATTATAATCGATTATTCTTTTCACATTCAATTATGATTGGTTAATTTCTTACGATTTAAGACTTAAATCTTAAATAACAGCTTATTTGTAGAGAGCCCATTACATTTGTCTTAAATATTATTATATATAATCTTAAGATATTATAAAGCGACGTCTACAATTTTAAGGCACAAATTTTAAGCTTTAAGTTCTAAGCTTTAAGAAATTGACTAATCATAGTCGATTATTTATCTCACGTTAAACTATGACTGGTCAATTTTTTACATAAGGCTTAAACCTTAAGATTTACGCCTTAAAATCTCATTGTAGACGCCAATCAGAGAGCTTTTTTTTTATCCAGACAGCAAACAATGCTAAGAAAATATTTACAAAATATATTCTTGAGGCTTCCACGGGTGCTTTCTATAAAGATTATGCGTTTCGCGAGTTTCCTCCATGTCCATCTATTCTTGGAATGCCAACGTTTCGTGAATCTTGCAGTCCACTTCATCAGGGCGAGGAACATCAGGCTGCTTCTCGCCCTAATCAAGTAGACAGAGCAAGGTTCACGTTGGCATTCCAAGAATGGATCTGGATACGAAGAAAACCCGTGAAATGCATAATCTTTATATTTATTGGGTTGTCCAGAAAGTTCGTGCCGACTAACCTATATAATTTAATAAATGTATACTAAAATTTAAATTTTCTGCGTTTCAATTTTCTTCAACATCGGCACGAACTTTCCGGACAACCCAATACAAAATATTTTATAAGCAAGATTATTTTTAATATTTCGTAAATATTTTGTGGTCTTAGATTGGACAGATCATAAATATTTATTATAAATATTATGAAATATTTATCATATATTGCAATATGTAAATGATATCCTAGACAGCACAGAATATTTGTGATAATATTTATGATAAATATTTATTACTATTTATTTTTTGAAATGTCATATACATATTTTATACATATTTTATATAAAGCTTTTATATAAAGCTTTATTCAAAATATTATTAAAAGATAGACTAAATATTTAATGTAATATACATATTTTATTATAAATATATTTATAAATAAAGATTTCTAATAAGCATTTGTTACTAGGATTATAATCTTATTATATTTTTAGATATTTTTACAGCATTCATTACAACATTTACGATAAATATTTCATAAACATTTATTTATAATAAATGATCTGTGCAATCTAAAACTACAAAAATATTTAAATTAAATCTTATAAATATTTATAAATATTTCGTAAATATTTTATAAATATTGTGTGCTGAGGCGAAAATACTTAATAAGACATTATAATCTAAGTAAAAAATTTTTACTAAAGATATTTATTTATATTAATCATAAATATTATATAAAAATACGTAGTCTATATTTCAATAATGTTTTCGAAAAAAGCTTATATGAAGTATGTATAAAATATTTATATAATATTTATGAATATAAATATTTATGAATATTTATTATAAATATTCTGTGCTATCTGAGTAAGACTTGAAAAAAACTAGAAATTCAATGTTGGATTCATCAAAATGTTATTCTTATTAAATCCTTTTATTAGCTTAATCAAGACATTTTTCTCCGTATGATATAAAAGATGCCTAAAGAAATGTTTGAAGACATCAAGCCCATTTTATATTTGACGAAAACATTCAATTAATATTAAATAATTTTCTCAATTGTAATGTCAATAATGATAATAACGACAATTTCAGGACGACATAGAAGAAAAATGCGACGAGCTAGCGGAGGCAAACCAGGAGCAATACTAGAGAATTCGAGCCGGAGTCTGTGACTTTGTCGCACCGTTGTGACAGCAAAATTATTATTTAAGCTATTATTATCAAAAAATTTTTTGTGAAAGATATACTTTCAATTAGTTTTTGAAAATTTGAATCGCATGACATCTTGCTGCTGCAACTTATTGTTGCTTGCAAAGTCCAGAAAAGTCAGCATAAGAAGGACAACATTAGCGCGAGCGATGCGGGATGGGACGCGAGGCGAGGCGAGCACAATAGCGGACGGCGAGCGGGATTCGGGAATAATCGGGGAAGACGCGAAGGACGCAGGTGACGCGCAGGGTAGGGTAGGGCAGAGGAACGGCGAGAGTCGGCGAGAGACTGGATGAGAGATGGCGGCTGGGGAAAAATGGCGGGAAAAATCCTCGCCAACGCGCGCGCGCGCATGGAAGCGCCAGCGCGCAGGTCCCGCGCGCATCGACGAGTCGATACCGCGCGGATGAGAGAGGCATCGTCGTCGATGCTGATACGGCACCCGAGGCCTGCCAACCGACAATTAACCGACATCAGACAACTCGACGCCTCAATAATACAGGCGTAATTATCATCGCTCGAGACAACGGAATTCGCGATCATGAACCGATCACGGTCCGATCCGACAGGGAGAAATTCGAATTTCCGCGTAATCGAACGCTCTCGCTCGTCGATCCTCTTCGATACTTGGAATCACATGATGCAATTAATTCGAATTTAAGCGTCAACTGAATGCAATACATGATTCACGAGTAAACGTAGAAAATTTCCGTTCGGAAGCAGAGGAATTTATGGGAAACAATTACGAAAGTAATTTCTATTATGAGCATCATTCGGATGATTTGAATTTGGATAACATACAAAAGCGTATTTCAATTATGAACATATAAATGAAAACTTGCTCGGGCTGCGGATAGAAGGAATGCGTCATCCGTAGCTCGAAGGGAGAGGCAGATTCGTTCGTGTAATATGTCCAATCGCGAGGCTAAAAATAAACGCAGCAGGATATTTTATCGACGAACGCGCAGATTCCGAAATGTTTGAATAGCGTCACAGGGGTGGATATTTACATCATTATTTGCCATTTCATAATCACTCCATAGAAAATCCGCGAAACGTTCGCTTCGCCGTCCGACAATCAGCCACGTAAAGATAAACTTAGATAAAATATGGAAATTCTTCCTCCGAGAAAGGATATTGCCGGTGCTATATTATCATAGAGGATTCGACATGAAAATGGCCGACTCGTTCGTGCTTCTTATAGTATAATTTTTGCAGCCTTGTAGTGCACGATTTTTCTATATGTGACTTTTTGTAATGAAATCACTGCCTTTTTTCGTCAATAAAGAGAAGTAATACTATTCGAGTTTTGTGATGTCATGTAATACACATCTCTCTCTCTCTCTCTCTCTCTCTCTCTCTCTCTCTCTCTCTCTCACTGCCATTTTCTTGAGCTCATATATTATGTTTCCTTTTCCTGTGTTGTTTATAAGGTCACATCTGTTTAACTTCTAATTTAATATTAATTATTACAGAATATTTTATAACAGATATTTATTATTTTACATTTTTATATTTATTAAACGTAATTCTTCCGAAATGTAAATTAAGATATATCTTTAATTAACAATATAATAATATAGTTGTAAATTAACATATATATATATTGTTATACAATGATTTTATATTATTGACATATATTTCAGCGATAACGTTTCGCAAACATATCGTACCGCGAGAATGCAGGATCGAAATATTGTTGTTGAGAAAATACAATATTGTTATGCGATATTATATTATTGACTGTAACTGTGAAGAACGCGGCAGTTTGTTTACGATGTAATTCCATCTGATGCACAATTGTGAATTTATAATCAATAATTTATACATGCAATAATGTATACATTATTTCGTGCTCTGTTTTTATTATTTTTTCTACATATGCATAAAAATCAAAAACATATCCCAAGCAAAACAAATCATGCCGAAATGACGTTATAATGAAACATAACTGAAAAATAAATTTTAATAATGACATTAATTTTGATGTTACAATGATTTGTTCCGCTTGGTATTGTAAAAGAAATTGTTTTGTATATCGTAAAGAATGAAAGAAAAATACGATGACTGATATATGGAAGGAAAAGGAAATCAATTCTAACGTATTTCGTATGCCATATGTTCAGCAACATAGCAAACATAGCAAACATAATACTGATCGCTACAATATATCTCATTGCAATATATTTAAAATAATATAGAATTGTTGTCAGTTAAGCACGATTAGAATATTTGATCTCTAGATAGCGTGACACGCGCAAGTGCGTTACAACGTATCGTTTTTATGTCTCTGTTTACTTCATTTTTATTCATACGACCTATCGTCGAAACGACGACGCGACGTGACGTATTATAACATATACATAGTTATATATACACGGGACAGGCGAGGAGGCGAGCAAGAATCGTTGGCGCATACGCGTGGTGCGCGTGGTGCGCACGGCACGGGCCGAGAGCCGAGAATCGTTTATCGCCTCGACCAATAACTCGATGAGTTGGCCGCCAGGCGGCGTCTCGCACCTCCGCAGCTTCGTCTCTATTGGTTGACGGCCGGTCACGTGGCACGACCGCGGGACGCGCCCGCAGCGCCAAGCGCATTTGGCGGGCTCGTCGCGTTTAGACGGCGTCGTTCGTGGCTGCTCGTAAGTCTTTCGTGCTGTGTGAAGTGTCGAATATCCACGTCGCGCAATGGTGAGTATCCGCGAGTTTTTGACGCGCACGACGGCCATCCATGCCTACTGTCGGCGTCCCCGCACGCCGCGGACCCTCCTCCATCGACTGGCGGAGTTTCGCGGCTGGATCTTGCGAATTAACCTGTGATTTTCGTGTCTGAACAGGCTGGCGGTAAGGCGGGCAAGGACTCTGGCAAGGCAAAGGCGAAGGCGGTCTCGCGTTCGGCTAGGGCCGGCCTGCAGGTGAGTCGTGTGAGATGTTTCGACGCGGCTAACATACGTCGATGAAGGATCGATTTTCCCGGACAATAACGCGTATTTTCCCCGATGGCATCTCTCTGGACCTCCTCGCATTCTCCATCTCGTGCGCTCTCGCGGCTTTGCAGGTTAAATCATCATGGTTGTGGCGCGAAAAGTCCGGCTGACTCTCGACAGTCTCGAGACCGCAGCCAGCGAAGCGGTTTTCCATGGCACATCGCGTGCCTGGACACGTCGTTACGGACGCATCACGATATCGCGTACCTCGCTCTACCCACGCCACGCCAAATCTTCGAGAAACGTCCCTGGAACGGTTTATTTTTTGAATTTCGTTGCGAGTCATACGCTGATAATTTTCAAACGTGACCGACCGGCTTTCCTCGCATTCCGGATCGTCCCTTCCTTTCTCTTTCTCACTGCCCGGGATCATTTCGGCGGGATTATTTAGCTTCGCGGCGAGCCCGGCGACCCGCTGTAAATCGAGAATCAATTTTTGCCGCGAATCGGCGGTCGTGCAAACTCCCAACTTTGCAGACTGATACGGACGAGTCTCCGAACGTTCCAACTGACACAAGCCGAAAGCGTAGTTTCCGTTCGCTATTTGTTGTTTCCTCGTCCGTCCCTGAGCGATCGTCTCGCGACCGACACGACCGACGATTGTCATCGATACTCGCGCGGCTGAGCTTGTTTTTATCGTATTTATGTTCGTTGCGACCGCGCGGTTGTCCATCGATCGTGCGTGCCGTCACGTTTATTCGCCGACTTAAGCTCCCCGTCGCGTCGACGGGACAGGAATCGTATGGTTCCGCATCGGACGGCCGATCGAAGAGGCGCGAGAATTGCGAATTTGAATCGCCAATTTTCACTTATGTTTAAGATGATCTTATTATTGGTTGTCTACAATGGGAGGAATATTGTATAGCATTAAACTTTAAGAAATTGACCAATTATAGTCGATTCTAATTTTTTATTGTGATTATTCGATTTCTTACTGTTATAATTTACTACATCATACCAGTAAGTTTGTTCATGTTACTTGAAATTCCCCAAAATTTTTCCACTAAAAGGAGATAAATATATGTGAGGCAATGAAGAGAGAAAAAGCGCGGGATGCAGAGTGCAAAAAGTACAAGCAGCGCGAACAGATCTATTGTAGACAAACTCTTTATGGTTCCATCTACAATGGAAGTAATATTGTGTAGTAAACCGTCAGCTGTTAGACGTTGACCAATCACAGATCATTCTCACGTTTGACTGCGATTGGTCGATTTCCTATGCATATTTCTTATATATAATTTACTACACCATGGGTGCTTTCCATTTGATAACACAAGTCTCGACACAAGCTAACTTCTTAACATTCAAAGAGAGAACAACGTTGTGTCGAGACTTGTCATCAAATGGAAAACACCTCATATTATTCCCATATAGACAACTTTTTAAATACAGCCTTCAGATACACTGCTCTGTGATTGGCTTGTATCTCAAGACTGTACTTAAGACACAGTCTTAAATATAAAAATTGATTATAAATATCGGTCTTCATCTTTCCTCGATCGCGATACATCGTTGCGTGGGTGATGTTGCTTTCTAATTGTCGGATATCTCAATCGATCGTTTGTCGTTTATACTGGGTTATCATTTACTACCAACTAATAAAGAGCACGTTTTGAAAATATCATCCCGGTACATTTCATTCATTTCTCCATAATCGTGCGAGGAATGTTGCCCATTTGATGCGGAATGCAATTTTCGTTGATGCAATTTGACGATCAGGGTGTGTTCTATTTGACTCTCACAATGCTCGACGAGCGATTATCCTTGCTTAACATTTGATGAATAAGGATGAAATATTCAACGAGCGTCGTGAATATCAAGTGTCAATGCACCCCCGTGATGCAACAAAATTTCGTTGAATAAAACTGAAATTACGTAATATAGGACAGAAATAAACGTAGCGAGTGATGACATTATTTATTATTTTTTTTTTTCGAAATGAATCATGATCTGTTTATTGAGTTTAAATTCACATCGTATTTGGTTCGGTTTGTTATTATTGCAAACCATCTGCATTAAGTAATTTGATAATTAAACATTAAAAGTATCTTATTTTCATCATCAGATGAATTAAAATGAAAGCAGCGGTGCTTTTTGAATAAAAATATTTTGTTCAAACAAAAACTGTTCTCTTATTTTTGTTTAATTTAAATATAATACGTTTTAACAAAATTAGAGATTTACAGAAAGTTACGTCCTCTCTAAAAAAAAATAAAAAAATAAAAAATTCATGACTGCGATTAAGTGAATTGGTGTTAGTTATCGTTATTTATTAAAAGTTCTAGTCGATTTTTTGATATATTAATCGACATGCATTTCCACAATTGTAATTAAAATTCTCAATTGTAATCACGCTCGTTTAAATGTTAATTAAAAATGCCTGTTCAAAGTATCACATCGATGAGCAAAATCTTTGTCGTGTTGAATACGATCAAATCTTCTTTGTTTACAAGCATCGCATATGTTTACATTTAGATCAATTTTTATCGATGTCATTTATAATCTCGATTTAACTTGTTTTTTCCTTTTTCTAATTTTTATACTCGTTTCTACCAATATATATTAATTTTAATCTTCAATAAACGATTTATTATTAATTTTAATTTTACTTAATTTTAATTTTACTTAATTTTCACCTTTTTGTAATTTTTATGCTCATTTCTACGAACAGATATCTGTTCGCGTTGCTTGCATTTTTTTGCACTAAGCATTTTCGCTCTCTTTCTCTTTAATGCCCGAATATATATTTATCTTATTTTATGTGCAAAAATTTTTGGAGATTTTATCAATGCGAATAGATTTAGATTAAATTTAATTTTGGTTTAACTTATTTTTTTCTAATTCTAATTATTAGAAAAGAGTAATCTAAATAGAGATTAAAGTTAAATAGAGATTAAAGTTAATCTTACATTGACGATGAACTGGGCTTTAATATTAATGCAAGTGAGGAAATGGACTCCTAGGAAATTACAAATCGATATTCCTGCTCGATAATTTCGTCGCCAATAACATTTGGCAAATAAGATTACTTCGATATACCACACATTCTTAAAAAGAAAGATTAGAGCCACTTTTCCGCGAGACGATACTCGAAACAACTTTCCGCCAGCAGGAATTAATTATACTTTCGTCGTACTTTGGAGTACATACCAGAAATCGTGCAAAAATTAAGCATATTCAACAAGTCTCGATAGCCCAGATATTTCCGGTTATTTACAATTCTCGTCGAACGGTGCTCTTTGTGAAAATTCTCGACGCGTCTTGGGAAAGATAAAAAGTTATAGCCATTATTCTATTGAATAATCTTAGCCGATTAAATACAATAAGATTATAATAACAAAAATGTGTGTCGCTCGTGCAGCATGATCCGATAAAACTTTTAGCTGACGATTAAACTTTGAAGTCGCGGTTTGTAATAAATGAGCGTGAGATACAGCTTGTATTTCCACTTGGAGTATGGTTCGAATTTAGACTTTTTTCTGACAAATTTACTGTACATCATACAAATTCTCATTCTTATGAGTTAGAATTTCTGTGGGAACGGAACATTTCGACATGTCGATTGTGAACCCGGTATCAGCGGTGACAAAATTATTGTGCAACAATATCGACCGCGTTTGAGACAGGAGAGGGAAGAGAGAGAGAGAGAGAGAGAGAGTGAGTGAGTGAGTGAGTGAGTGAGTGAGTGAGTGAGTGAGTGAGGGAGAGGGAGAGTGAAAACTAGCCACTTACACGGCACGGAGAATCTTCGAACGAGAGAATGAGAGAATTTTAGAGAGCATCAGACGAGATGGATAGCTCTAGCTAGAGAGAGGTTCTCAAACGCGTCTACGTAGGCGTCGAATGATGAAACTGACCTAAAATCAGAGAGCGAGAGAGAGAGAGAGAGAGAGAGAGAGAGAGAGAGAGAGTGAGAGGACG
>NW_012130071.1:2713067-2747909 GCF_000143395.1 Atta cephalotes
AGAGAGTCGTACGACGTACGTCGTACGGACGGTACGGTAACGTAGTAAGTAGTAGAACACACAACANAGAGAGAGAGAGAGAGAGAGAGAGAGAGAGAGAGAGAGAGAGAGAGGAGCGGCAGGGCGAAAGGGATAGAGATGGAGAGAGAAAGAGCGAGCCAAATCGTACCGCTCGATATTCGTAGCGTGAGAACAGGACGAGGTCTGATATTCGCGCGGGTTCCGCGAACAGAGCCGAGAGATGAGCAGGAATTTTCCTTTCTCCCTCTCTTTTTCCCTCTTGGGGGAGAACGACGCGGAATGTTGAAATGACGAGGCGGAATGTGCCCGGGACGTTCCGCGACGAGCAGACACGACTTCCCGGGGCGACGATTCTCGCGGAAGAGGACGAATAGAACGACCGAGGTTCATTTCGGTTGCGTTGTGTTAATGAACGTTACGCGGAAATCCATGCTGTCGCTTATCGCTCGATATTCCACCTCGACCGAGAGCTGAAAGAGGCTACCGACGCCGTGACCGACAACGACCGGATGTCATATGAATGGATAGTAGACGCGAGTTGATCCGTCCAGAAAACGTTCGACCGATACTGACGCAAAAGTTCCGGCAGAAGTCACTAGACGCGTCCTCAGTGGCGAATTAAGATACAGGTGCCCCGTACCCTAGCGCAAGGAAGTTTCAAGAATCTCGCAATTATTGACTTAAGTCGATATCATTGATATGTCAACATTTGGTGATTAAATTGTGGTGTCAGGTGACTGAATTATTGATTTCTATTCTCGTATCTCGTATCGGTGCATGTCGCAAAATGCTACATAAAATGAAATATTGTTGATCGTAAAATACATGTTCATTCCTACCAACGTAGAGTAACTTTAATCTCAATTTAATTTATTTTTATTTTTTTTCGAATTTTAAAAATTGGAAAAAATGAAGAGTAAATTGAATAGGCATTAATCTTTAAGCAATAATAAGAATTTTTAACAAATAATTCTGGATTTTAGGGTATATTTCTGCTATATTTCTGAGGATTTAAGTGATTTAAATTTTTAATATTTCGAGTTATTTATTATTTTTTTTTATTATAATTTTATTATAATTTTCTTTTATTAAATTTCTTTTGTGCAGCCCTAAATAAACACTTTCTGCATTCATAGGGAAACCGTTTCTTAAATGCAGTGAATCCATCGAGAACATTGTTGTTCAGATCAAATGTAGTTTTATTTAAGTAATTTTAATTCGTTACTAATTATTCGTTAATTACGTATAAAATAATTATTCAACCTTGAACGTAGCTTTAAATACGATTTATATCGCAAATTGTTCATATTTCGCGTCTTGATGCAAATCTTCCGAGCAGAAAATTTGAAAGTTTATTTGAAATACGAAATTGTTGAGATTTATATAAGTTTTTTTGTGTTATTTTCATCTTCTAGTTTACAAATATTTGAAATTGCTCTTATCTAGAATGTTTTACTTAATAATGAGACCATTGAGTCTTTTTACGGAATGTTTTTATCACATTTAGTATTTGTCAGCGACAAACGATATATTTATTACATTATTTGCTTTACTTATTCCATTGTTATTTTACTTATTTTACGGAAAAACTTACGATTTCATATTTACATGTTTTTTTTTTCGTGTCTTGCCTATCATTATTTTTTTCGAATATTCCTGTAAGATTTGGGCAATATTATTTAATAAACATTTCAACATAAATAAGTTTAAAGATCCAAATTTAAAAATATAATGTCTACAGGTATAAAATTAAAAATATAACTTCAAATTCAGTTAATTTTTTAATTATTTCTTCGGAATATTTTCGTATTCGGGATATCGTTTCCAATCGTAAATGTAAGCAACAAAATAAAATTTTGCGCCTTAATCATCTAATTTAGATATAATGCAAAAGTTGTTCGGTCTTATTACGGAGTCGAGTATACTTTATGTATATATATTATTGACAGCGTCTGGAAAATAGGATGCTGGTAATGATGTTTACGAAGTTTACCATATAACTACGTGGTAGTCGAACAGTCGTTCCCTTTTCGCTCTGAACCTAAAGTCCAACTTCGAGACCGAGCTTTTTATATCACTATACACGTATTACATACATTTCTGCGCGTAATAGTGACGTCAAGCTCTCACATGTAAGAAACATATACTGGGTGTCGAGGTGACGAGGGGCTGCAGGTACTATTATCGCTCTCGTCAAATCGCTTTCCCGGGATGAGAAAAGCGCGGGCTAATACCACCGTCTCTTATTACAGTTCCCCGTAGGCAGAATTCACAGGCATTTGAAAAACAGAACCACGAGTCATGGTCGGGTAGGCGCTACTGCGGCAGTCTACAGCGCGGCCATTTTGGAATACCTTACGGCCGAGGTAAGTGAATATATATGTGAGTGTGTGTGTGTGTGTGTGTGTGTGTGTGTGTGTGTGTGTGAGAGAGAGAGAGAGAGAGAGAGAATGCGAGAGATTGTAACTGATATTGTAACCAAGACCGAAATCGAGACTCCATTCAGTTCCGAGAAATCTCATAAGATCGAGGATTTCGTATGACAAACTGATAATTTGACAATTGAAAATTTAAACGAAAGGAGATATCGATACAGATAAGAATTAAATCGGTTTAAACCGACAAAAGAGAAGATAGGAGATAGGAAGCGAACAATAAATAATTATAAATGATAACGGTGAAATAGGCAGGATTATTTGTGAGAAAAATATTTATGCATTTAATTGTATTATTGTTTTTATCATTAACACATTGCGTTTGCAAAAACGTTAGAAATATCTTAAAACGTTTTATCTAATCGTTAATTACAGTTTGAATATAGTTGGAAACAGTGTAATTTGATGTAAATTTAGTTAAAATTAGACTTAAGACGCAGTTACATTATTTAATATCTAATTATTGAACTATTTATATTTTATGCAATGTAATTAAATAATTAATGTGCAATAATGTTTATGCTGACGTAAATTCAGGAAGGGGACAAAGAAAGAAGGAGACAAAGAAAGAGTGGACATTGTATACAGAAGAGAGAGAGAGAAAGAGAGAGAGAGAGAGAGAGAGAGAATTAAAATATAGGCAGAAAACCGTGTTACAAACGCGGCATCACAAGTGTGGTGGCGTCGCAGTCTCTAAAAAACATGACTCTTTCCCGCTTTTATTTTTGAGTTGAATTTATTTTAAATTAATTAAATATTTAATATTGAAGGCAATATACATTTATTGAAATTAAAATTGCCATGTACACGCGAGAGAGTAATTCACTTTGACTGACAATCATTTTTATGGCTTGTTATTTTCATTGTTTGTATGGCTATTATCGATATATTTTATTTTCTATAGAATGGTTTAACATTAAACAGTTACAATTTCTGTTTGCTCTCAGGTATTGGAGTTGGCGGGAAATGCATCAAAGGATCTGAAAGTTAAACGTATTACACCTAGACATTTGCAACTCGCTATTCGTGGTGACGAAGAATTAGATAGTCTCATTAAAGCAACTATTGCAGGAGGAGGTACGTGTCTTTTCATAATTTTTATATAGCTTATATGTTTAACTATAATTATTAACGTAATTTAATTATTCTTAATTATTTATAATTTCGAACATTATCAACTTTATGGGATAACATTTTGTATGTAGTAATGTTCAAAGTTTCTGTACATATATAGTTTATTGCTAATTTTTTTTATGACTTTTATTTATATCAGTGAAAAAACAAGAAGAAAATTTATAAATACAATAGAATATTTTATTCACTTCAACAAACAGAAAAGAACTTGTTTTACAAAAAATGAGAGGCTTTATAGTCTCACACATTCTTCTGCACTCCTATTTGCATCTAATTACATAATCTTTTCTCTAAAACTACTCATTCCTTACTTCGAATGTCTTAATTAATTCCTATTCTCTTCTAACTTTATATACTCGTCTACCTTCCCCCCTAAGATTCTTTATTCACAATCTATATTTTCAACCATCTGTTTCATACTACTGACATACTTCCTTTGAGAAAGAAATTTATGTATATTGTTGTTTGATTGCAGGTGTTATTCCACATATCCACAAATCACTTATTGGCAAGAAGGGTTCGCAGAAGCCAGCATAATTTAGCGATAATTGACATTGAATATTTTAAGATTCGTGGACAAACGGGAGGAGGAAAGAGTTGGTCCAGTGCTTGTTAACAAAGTGTACCTAGATTACTAAATCGATGGCGAGACTGGCGTGATATATACATAGATATATATATATATATATAGATATATAAATAAAACAGTATATTGAGATATAATTTAATATAGATAAAAAAATAAGAGTTAAAGAAAGACAAATGTTCATTGACAATTGACAAACGGACAAGACAGGGAGAGAGAATGGATTCTAGGCCGAGTGTAGGAAATTTTAGTGTGTTACGAGCGATGCGTTATAGCATGGCTTGAGATGACGGAAGTCTTTGGTAGTTTGCAACTTTTGAACATTGTGAAAACATCAGAGAACATATGAAAATCTGTTCAATTACCATGTTTGATTATTTACAACTGTGAACGATTATTTTACCAAACCGTCATCGTTGTCTCATTTTCGGTTTTGAATCGCGTCATGTACTTCTAAGAGACAGGCTTTGTTAATTTGCTTTCAAATAACTCTCTCATTTCACAATCTCGTACAACACAATAAATCCAATTCATTGTTTCATATGAATTTAATATGCTATTAAACTTCATATATACGTTTATGTCGATAAAATTACGCAGATTATGAACAACTAATCAATAGTTCCTTATTGTTGAATTATAATAAGAAAAGAAAAATGGCAAACTTCAGTGTAATTTTTGACTTAAAGTAACTTCATTCAAACTCCATTTGGCCAAATTCATATAAAATATATAATAAAATTTCAATTTGCTAGTTAGATATTAAATCGTCTCGCGCGTTCATCACGGTTCACAAGTTTCTTGCGCTTTCCTCCTGTCAGAATCACGAAGATTATTATAAGGTTTCGATAATAATAGCAACGATTCCAGAGTTTGAAAGTTTAACCATATGACTCGATTGTACATAACAGTTTTAATTACATACAGAAAACTCGTGTAACATATGGATGAAATTGAGTTTGTGAATATTAAGTTCTGTGAGCTGCTAAAATTAAATGAGTTTTTCATCTCAAAAACCAGATTGTGGAATGTTTAGTTCTGTTACAAATTTTTTTTATCTTGCGAGCTAATAAGCGAAGACTGACTTCGTTTCTTGTAAAATAATTTGAAAAATAGATACAGAAACGATTCGATACATCCGATGATTTATTGATGATTTGCACATATGAAAACGTGCCTATTTTTTATTTCCGTTCATTTTTTTCTTTCTAATTTTAATGTTTGTCACTTCGTTATTTCTACGATTTAGTTTAATTTTTATTGTACCTACACAGTTTCGCACCATATGTAAAACGTTCATTTTCATACATAATAAAGATAAATTTTATTAAACTTTGTATGCATATCATAAATTTGTACCATATGTAAAACATTTATCAGACAAAGTTAAACTGTGTTATGAACTATTGCTTTGTATAAAATGATGAATTAGGAGAAAGTACGTATTTTATTACTTAAAAGAAGTAAATTTAATTTTACTTTCATAAAAATTTTTAATATAAGATGTTTGTTGGTCGTATAAATTTTATTAAATTGCTTGTAAATAAAATTATTGCGACACTATATATAAGATTTTGATTTAGGAGCTATGTATTTTATTTTTTAAGAGAGAATGAACTATAATTTTATTTCCATGAGCAGTTCAATGCTTCTAATGTAGAACGTTTGTTGGTCATAAATTGTATTAAACTCTCTCTGCAAATCGTAAATTACTGCAATAATTTATACAAGATATTAATTTAGAACGTACGTATCTTATTCTTTTAGAAAAGAAACTAATTTTATTTTCATAAGCAATTTGAATTATAAAAAAGAAATATTGGAAGAATATACATAAAGAATTTATATTAAAGAAAAAAAATTACATGCATGTTTATCGTAGGTATTTATACACCTATCTCAAAATAAAAAAAACTAGAGATGATGTGGGTATCATCCTTGTGTATATATACATCGATTTTATAAATAAGCTACGATTCCACTCGGTCGCTCTTAATGGCTTCAGGTATTGCTGGATATCGAAAATAGATACGCTTCGATATATATTCATATATGTATTTCGTTGCCGACGTGACGACAGGCGACAGCCCTGACCATGCAAGCATTGCAAGCTTAAGCATGTCCGTACGGTGGCGTCGTCTGGCAAGTAACGCGTAAAGTTGCCGCGGTTCCGTCCCCGCCAATTTTACGAGCTGCTCTCGCCGGGCACGCCGCACGATAGCTGTTAAAATTGGTGGGGCGGGAGGGGAAGGAGTGCCCGCGCCTGCGCGTTATTGGCGAGCGCGAGCGAAACGGAGCTCCCCCCCCACTCCTGCGATGGTTACGGCGCTTGGAGCTTGGAGTAGACGACTAGTTGGAGTGAGTGAAGTCGCAGTCGCCTTTCACGGGTACGGTCGGGTTGGTCGGTCGGTCGTTCGTTCGGTCGGTCGGTCGCCCGAGCGGGGCTTGGAGTAGCGTACACGTTCGCGATCGCTCCTTCGTCGGAGTCGCTCCGGGAATTAACGTCGTTGCTGGTGCATCCTTGGTAAGGACCGGCTGTGTGACACGCGACAGGCGCGCGCACGCATACGACGCATACCTCGCTGCCCCGGGCGCGCACTTGGCTCGCGGTGACAAATCGCGTGGCGTGGAACAAGAGTCGAAAGTGTGTATCTCCCCTAAGACGCGTGTCCTTTCGTCTCATCCTATTATCATCGTATTACGACATCGACATCAAAAAAAAGAGATCGTGAGAGGTAGACGTGCGTGTGCGCGCGCGCGCGTGTGTGTATGTGTCTCATCTCCAGTCGTTTAAAAACACGCATCGCCTTGAAGTTACCGCTGCGTCCGTCCGGTGTATGTACTCCGCTATCGCGTGAAGTTGCCGGTACGCACATCGTCTGCATGCAAATTGAACGTGCGCGCGCGCGAGTTCGTGATCATTTTTCCTGCCGGTGATCCTCTCCTACTCGCGATCAGTGCCAGTCGCGTGCGGAATTCGCATCCGAGAGTTCAAGGAAAGAGCACGCCGTCCCCTTTCCTTTCTCGCTCGCCTCGCTTTACGTCGTCATCAGGTTGTCGTTCTACGTTGTTCGAGACAAGACAAAAAAATCATCCGTTCCCGGTTTCCGTTTACATGACGTGATCAGGTAGGACGTTCGCTTGCTATTTCGAAGGCATGTAACAATTTCTGAATTGCATTATGAGATAAAACGAGAATTATTTGATAATTTTTGTCCGTTCCCTATGCTTGCAAACTGATGATATTTTGACATCAAAATTGACGAATGGTTATTCAAGTCGTGGGAAGTTAAAGAATGTAATAATTTAAATCCATATATATCTTTATATATCTTTATATATCTTTTATATTATATTATAATTAATATTCAGTTGCTAAGATTTTCGATATCTTTAAATACTGTAAATTGAATTTTATCTACGATGAGGACATTCGTCAATAGAAAGTAAATGGCCGCATTCAGCAGAATGTTTATTTTGTAACTACTGGAAGTTTTCTGCGCTGAGATAATAGAACTGTTCTTTTAGATCTAAAAGTACAATTCAATGAGTGCGAAGAAAACTTCCAACAATTACAAAATAAACATTCTGCTGAATGCGGCCAATGCACTGAAAAGAAAATTTACTAAATCTTACTACATGTTTCTTTGAATAGTACTAAATAAACATTTACTTATAGTAATAAATATTTGCTCAATCAAAAAATAGTTAATCAAATTAATAATTCTTGTATCAAATAAATTCTAATTGCAATTACATAAATAAATGTATGGTTTTAAAATTCTAGAAGAAAACCGTTTTTTTTCCAATTTTTCCGCGGATTTTTTCGATTCCTTTTCCAAAAATAGAAAAATTGATGTGTGTATTCGTAAAACCTATCATATTTTTTTTCCAAAAAGAAAATAATTTTAGTTTTCTTTCTGCAATTTGAAAAAAAGCTTTTTTTAAAATTATAAATATATGTTTACATTTAGTTAATATTTATTTAGAATTATCTAACAAATATTTATTAAAATTTAGTATTTCTTTCAATGGGAAAAATATATAAAGTTTATTAAAGAGATTATTATTATGTATGATGGGAAAAGCAATTATTTTTGATGTATTGTCGTTGTCAATTCATTTGCTGGCTACATGTCGATAAAATTTTTCTTGTAAAGCCGTATAAAGATGTTATAATTACTTATTACAACTTATTAGAAAGAATACCTTTTATTGAATATAGCAAAATTGAAAAGCATGTTACAGAACATCGATAACTCTTTTTCTTCATCGGATTCGTGCGATAAATGTTTTATTTACGTGGCGAAATCTGTTTGGTTGCATATTTAATGATATTCATTTTCATATTTTTCCGAAAGTATTTACGGATGAATAATATTTGATATTATTAGTTACTTTGATGTCTCACGTAACGAATCAGTTTATCCGTATAGTCGATTAAATTCCAGCTAATTATGCCCACAAACTCGAATGATTAATTATTAATTACTCCGAGCCAGTAAAGATTAACGAACATGTGCGTGCAATTATGGTCGTTTGGACGCGACAGATGGAGGGAACGTAATTGCAAACGCCTACCTTCGCATATGTAACGTATTGAGTAAATCAAAGTCTTCGCGCGAAGTCTTCGTTTAATTGACTCGATCTTTTAAGAATATAATCGAAAGCAAGTAATTCGATCAAAGTATAATTACTTTCTTAATCGCCATATCGCCTTCCCTCGCGCGTATCTAATGTATTAGAAGATGAATTGAGCTGGTACGGATATCTCTGATCTAAATTGAGATATGACGGAAAAAACAAACGAATTGATTAATATTTTATCGCGAAAAATCAATATTTTTTCGAAGAAAAGAAGAAAAAGGAAATACATGTGAAGAGAGGGTTCCACATGCGCACAACAATTGGACACATTTGTTTATTTCAGTTGGTGTTTAGAAATTTTCCAATATACCACCCAATTTTATATTAAATTGAGTGATATATTGGAAAATAATTGACGATGTGGACAATTGGGACTCTTCTTACGTGAGAATGGATGCATTTAGCAGACTCAACAGTTGAGTGAACGCTCGCTGCTATTTGTATGTATATTCTTGTCATGGGCGTTGACTACAGTGTAGATGATATGAAGTATAATATTTCACGTTCGAAATTTTTCCATGTGTGGAAACTACACATGGAAATCTACACTTGGAAATCCGAAGAATGTATAAATTATTTTTTGAAATAATTCATTATTTTAATAAAAATGAAAGTTGACTAAATATATAAAAAGTTATGTGTTTACAACTCGATCGGCGGTTGCCTCTTTTACGACCGTCGATCGGTATTTCACTAGTGCCCAAATGTAGCGCTTCGATGAAACGAAAGTGACATTGATCGCATTATTACAATATATAAAATTGATTTTGACAGGAGCAAATTAAAACTACATCGATGTTTTATAATATAATGGAGGTCAAGAAAATAGGGATCCATAATTTAATTTAAAAGATGTCGTTAATTTTTTTGAAAAAAGATGTAACCGTGAGAGAAATTATATCAGAACACAAAAATGTAAATAAAACTCCTGCTTACAATCCTGACAACATTCTGCACTGCGGAAAGATCTTTTTCAGCTCTTAAGAGATTAAAAATAACTTATCTACCTTCTACACGCCCATTGTGCGGGAACAAAGATTCTATAACAGTGGGAGTTTTCTAGCAAGAGTATTGCATTTTCTAGATCATCCAATTAGACTTTTAACCCTCGAAGAATACATCAATAGCAGCGAGCGCTTACTCAATTATTGAGTCTACTGAACTTGAGCTAGTGAATCGTTACTTTGTTGTTTGTCAACGTTAAACAAGGATGAAATGATTCACTGTGTCCTTGCTGGAAAACACTAAGATGACCACAAGATGACAAACTTTTGATTAAACTATCGTTTTTGTCAACTTCAGTAAGTTAGAATGAGATAATATAAAAAGAGACAATATATATATCTCTTCTTTCATATTCTCGTTTTGACAAAACTGCTCATGGTCAGATTCTGTTATAAGGTCTCTAGTATACGAGAACGACGAGAAGGGAAACGCGATATCGCGAGGCGAGCGAAGTTTCGATTTGAATTCCGCGCGGAACTTGGCGTGCGGCTAACTTCCGATCGTTCGGTTCGAGCGAAAGTCGTCGCTGACGTGACGTGACGCTCGGAATTCGCGTGCGATCAGCGGGTGCGTTTCGTTTCGTCCCGCTCGAACGAAGCCCGCTCGAGAGAAAACGTCTTCTGCTTCGAAGGCTGGTGTGCGCGTCGCCACCGCACGGGGTGCCTGGCATGGAGTGATCTGCTCGCCGCCGTGAGTCTTCCCACGCAGCACGATCGGCCCAGGATTCTTCGAAGATGACGAGCAGGCACGCGGAACGAGCCGTCGCCGCTCGGTGAGTCTCTTTTCCTTTATCGCAAAGCGACGATATTATGGGTCGCATTTTACATATATATGTATGATGCACGATAAACCGGTGAACATGACTCCGAGCGTACAAGATCCAAACGTTCGGGTCCAAACGTGAGGTCAGTTGTTGGCTCTTACACTATTTTTTGCATTATTATATAATTAGAAAAGTCTGGATTTAGTTGTCGAAAATGAAAGAAAAAAATGAAGGAAAAAATTAAGCACAACGGATTTACAGAAAAAAAATGTAGATGGAAAATATTCGAGAGAGGAGGAAAGAACGAGGAAAGGAAGAAGAAAAGAGAATAGATAAGCTATGAATTTCAAATTTGTTTTTTCTTTTATTTTTGTGATTACTCTGATCGCGTTGTTTGTACTTTTTGCACTCGGCATCTTTGCTTTCTCTCGCTTCAACGTCCGAATATATTTATCTTCGTTTAAGTGCAAAAGTGTTTGGGGATTTCAAACAATGCGAACCTATTATCTACGAAAGAGAATTCATGAGTTTTGCACTCGATCAATGCAATTTCTTCATCAATACGTTTGTTGTCTTCTTTTATTTTTGTGATTATTTTATACAAAAGAAAATTCTGTGTTTTGCATTCAAAGATTAATGCAATTATATCCTATATATGTAAAATATTTAAATTGAATATTTATAATTGGCAAAAAAATCATATTCTTCGTTTCTTCTTCTTTCCGGAAAAATATTTAAATATTTGAATTGGCATTTTAAACTTAGAATATTGAAATTATATTCTTCGAAGTACTATTTTGAAATTCCACATTCTTTCTGTGTCTTGGTGAGAATGACCTAAGGCTATATTTTGGTGGATACAAGATAGATTTATTTTAAATTTCGAGCCAAATGTAATACATGAGTTATGGTTTTACCACTGTAAACCCAGAAAGTTCTAAATTTACTGCTGACCGCAATTTATTTTCTACTGAAATAAACAGAAAAAATGTAAAATATTCTTGTATCAACATTTTGAAATAGTTATCGAATTATTAACGATTAAAAATATAGAAGAAAATATGAAGATGGACTTTTCTCGATGAACTAAATTTTATACAGCTAAATAGATAAATTTTTCCTTTATTTAATTTGATAAAATAAATTTTATTAATGTATTTCAGTTTAACATTAGTTCTAAAAATGTTAAGTATCGAAAATTAAAATAATGATCATACAATTCTCTCGTTGAAATTTATTTCGAGCTTATCAGATATTCGATTTATATTAAATTGATATTAAGTTATTAAATTAAATCTTATCTTTATTAAATTGTAGAAAAATAGATATATGTTAACATTTTTATTATTTTTACATAGATTTCGTCTTTCCATTTTTAGTTTTTTAAATATATGAATTTAGCATTGAATTTTGTTCCAAATCCACATTAATTAATCTTACTCATTGTGTAGCCGGTTTCCGTCGTATAACCTACATATTAATATTAGGTATAGTAAAAAGAAATCCATTCAATTTCATGCAAAAATAATGGATTTCTTTTTACTACACCTAATATTTATATACTATTTAATTTTGTGAACCGAAAGAAAAGAGAAAACTATATCCCGTAAAATATAAAATAAAATATATGTATAAGAAAATTTTAGTGACACAAAGTTGAGTTAAATGAGAAAATTAGAGTGAAAATGCTTGTATATTTTCAAAACAAATTAACAAAGTGGTTTATTTCAAGCTTATAATAAGACTGACTTAAATTAATACAATTAACATAACAATGTAAATACTATATAATAATCTAAATACAATTAATAATAAAATAATATAAAATTACAAATATAAAATTACAAACGTTTTCGGCTTGCAAAGCCTTCTTCAGTGTATAAAAATACATTATTAAATTAACGAATCAATTAGATAGCATATATAATGAAATATTTATAAATCAGTGGTAACAATTCATATAAGATTCGACATGTGTTAAGACAGAAGAAAATAAGAAGATTGTTATGTTAATTGTATTAATTTAAAGCCTAATTATAAGCTCGAAATAAGCCACGACTTTGTTAAATGTTTAAATGAGAAAAAAAACAACTTTCCATATTTGTGTTTTTATATATCTACAAAATAATGAGTAACTGAAATACATTCGAATAATGTTTGACGTTAACAATGATTGTTAAGTAATATCTGGATTGTTGCTAGTGCAAATATAATAAATCCAATATCTCATTTTAGCGATATGAATTTTTTTACGTGCGCGAGCAATATAATATGATTATGACATAACGCCGTGCGTTGTAATTATTTTTAACGTAATATCCTGTTTTATCGTTTCATGTTTTTTTCCATCGGTTATTGTTATTGTTATTATTATTGCAACTAAGCTAAAAGAGCCTGTTGTGATATTACGCGTATAATTTTACCTTTTGCGGCGCCGAGTCTTATCTGATCTGATCGTGCAGTTTAATTCCGCGAAAGATCACCTTTTGAAAATGCTCACCTATATATATTCACCTATATATATATACCTCGACAGAATCTTGTTTACACGAGCACATGGGGCGTAATATCATTAATGCAAACTTTCGCCGGTCACGAACGCCTTACTCAATTCGGTTTGTTTTCGCGCACACGCGGATGTAACACTTCGCAGGGAGCAATTATGGAACTCGCGGTCTAAGTTCGCCTCGCGAGCAGTCGCGATAATGAACCAAATCGCCGTGCGGTTTCCCGGTGCAACGTTGTGTACATATACGGCTGCCGTTTTGAGAGCATTGTGCGCGTTAACCCTTGAAATAATCTAACGAGAAACGCTATAAGATATCCTCGTTCTCATAATTACCTTTTCGTTCTTCTGTGTTTAAGGATTTACATGATTGTTCCAATCTGAATTAATTTCTATGTATCCTTTAAAAAAGGAGATTTTTTTCCATTTTTTTTTGTGCTCTTATATATACATATATATATATATATATATATATATATATATATATATATACGTTTAAGACGTTATTATTAACTGTTATTGTTAGTACACACGATTCACGCAAAAAAATATTTTTTTTGCTTCAACTAGAGTTATAATTGTTTTTTATATCTGATAGAAAATTATGTATCATACGCAGAATTTATAGCACACATTTAAATTCTATATGATCCCTGATGAAAATTTTTCTCAATTTTTATCGAATTTACGAATTGGAACATTTTTCAGAAATATTCAGAAATATTCGAAAAGTTTACATCTTCTCTCAGAATTTTTCATACAGGTGAATTCTGAAATATTCTGAAATTTTTCATCTCATAATTTAAAAAAAATATTTTAAAATTTTTTAGATTTTATAACATTTCATCAAAAATTATAAAAAAATCTTCAAACTCTTACGATATTTTATAATTAATAATATGAAAAATTTTGAGAAAAGATGTAGATTTTCTGAGAAATGTTCCGATTCGTATTAAAAATGTAAATAAGAAAGTTATAACTACTTATTGATTGTCAAGGGAGATAAGGATAGTTTTCGTCCATTGTTACAAATATTTTAAAGCGATCTCATCATTTTATTAATTTTATTTCATCCAAATTCTCTTTATTTACAACTAGCATACAAGAAAAATTAACATGTTATTTATGACACTTTTCTTATGATTCACGTCATGATTCAATATGGCTGGAGTGAGTATTCAGGAGTCTTAAATACTGAAATAAAAATAGTGATACTTTTATTGAGGTTGGTTCTTGAAATATCGATTTAAAAAATTGGAATAAAAATACAGGAATTTTAAAAATCTATGTTTTATTAATTAAACTGTTATAAATCGGTCTTTAAGAAAATATTAAAAATGAGGCAGATACAGTGTTTTGTTTTTTTTTTTCGCGGTTCCACAAATCAATCTCAGTACTTGAGAATTAAATATCATATTTGTTATTTTTAACAGTCAACAGAGGAGACTGGAACTTCTGTTGGAGACAAATTTCTTTATGCTGAAATTATGCTAAAATACCGAGAAAATCGCAATATAATTACGACATTCGTAAACAAGAAAGTCGCCTGAAAACTCATACAGTTTCTTTTGGAAAAAAGGATAAAATAAAAATTCGTTTTGATATCTCGATCTGCTATAGTGCAGTTGAAGTGCATACTTTATTTAATTTAATATTTATTATAATTATTAATTTTAAGAAAAAAAAATTGCAAAATCCGATTGTGTGTATGCGCTTTTGTAGCTCATAAAAATAAGAAGATGAAAGCATCTCATGACACAATATTAGCTTCTAGGAGATAAAATCATGTATTTACACCGCGAAGAGTATAGAGCGGATCATTTTATTTTAATATTTTTAACAGCGAAAATGCAAAATCCTGCTCTTTAGCACGCTTTGTAACTTCGTAAAACATAAGTCAAACAAAGTTTTATGACAAAATGTTTCTTCTACGCTACACTACGACAGAATGCAGATATGTATCTACACTGCAAATGGGGTGTAAATGAGCTCGTTACTCGTTATTCCTGTCAACCCTTAACTTCCATGTACGTCAAGATATAAATAAATTCATTTCTGCCGTTAGTTTCAAAGTGAACATCGTCCATATGAACGTCCGCATTGAGTAAATAATAAATTTCATAAAATTTGAATCAAACTTAATATATTTTCTTGAGTTTAATTGAGATTAACTCCATTGTTTTCAAATTAACGATATATTAGATAGGAACAGTGATCTATAGACATGATTAAAGATAATTCAAATTAAGTGTATAATTTGACATTATGAATTTAACAGTGTACATTTTTTTTCTTCGAAAAACTTCTTCGAAAGGAGCATCAAATCATTAGTTATAATGTTTATATAAATTTTTTTAAATGCACAACATTATAAATACTTTCTAAAGATGTTAAAATATATATAGAGTCATAATTTTTGTATGTTTGTTAAAGTGATGAAAAATTAACTTGGAACAAGAAATAATTCATTGTGTACATTTAGTAAAAGACTGGAATATCATCATGTATACTAAGGATTAAAGTAAATTTCAGAGATTTTTTTTCCACTTTATTAAAGGGCTTGTGTATACAATGAAAACAAAATGTTCCGCGTGATGTAAACTCGATTAGTACTTAAAAAGTTACCTTCGCCTTCTAATGGAAATAAACAATCGACGATCGCCTATCTAGTAATTAGACAAAATAACACAAGAATATTTAAACACTCGGTTATTTTTTCGTGCACTCGCACGAAACGATTTCATATTTTATGTTTTATATACGGAAGAGGAAGATGCATCCAAATATTTACCCGGTCATATTTCGGTGGTATGCTCGCCGAGGTAAAAGCAAAGTTATTGCAGCGGCGCAATATTCTGTGCCGCGGCGTATTGTTTGTCGATCGCGTCCTCGTTTACTACCCATTGATTTTAAAACACGCGTAAACGACGTCCTGCCGTCGGCCGATTTTTTTTCGACTCTTGAGCAACGGTGCGACCACTTCACGAGACAAATACGCTAAATCGACGCTATCGCGGTGTGTTTTTTTTTTTAACTCTTGGTGTTCCGTGATGTTTTGTGAATAGTGCATATTCGAGCGTCCTATAAAAACTTAAATTGAAATATCGATCTCTCCATGTAATTTTAATCATTTCCAAGAAAATGGTTTTTAATTAACTTTGAATCAGTCCTTCTACCGTTCTTGCAACTGAGAGATTTATTTTCTATTTATTTTTTATTTCTTGAAGAAAAATTCCACGCAAGGAAAGCTCTAAACGTACTGAATGTTAAAGTTACATAAAGCACAACTTGTTTTTAATAATTTCTATTACGTTCAATAATCTCTGTATCAATTTAAATGGACATGATTTCTTGCTACACTGTTTCCATTTTTCTTTCGTACGGAAGAGAATGGCATGGAATTGCGCATGTAAAATTATCAGGATGCGGATTAAGAAATGTTACACCACAGGCCTGCGAATGTTGTTGTTTCTTTTCACGAAGGTCTGGCATAATAAAAGTTGCGTTCTGCGAACGTGTGAAAGTTACCGCGAATTAAAAACGGAGCAAAGTCGGAAGTGGGATCGCACGATGTGGAAATCATGCGAACGAATCAGTGAACAGATTTGCTTTCGATATCCATTGCGTTTCCGAGGGAACATGTCATTTCATAAAGCCTTAGGAAACGACGGCTTTCTGAGATGCATCGGCAAAGTAATTATCGTTTATTGAGGAGGAGAACGCTTCAAGCGGAAAGTTCCGGCACATTTTTCATTAAGCGCGCGAATCCTTGGATTTAATTGAAACCGAATATCAAGGCGAGACTTGAAATTTTGTCTTCTTCGCATTGCTTCTTTGTTCTTCCTTTTTTTCTTACAACGACGAAAGTCTTGATCTAATAAATAGATTGAAGGAATCTCGCAAATATTCTTTCCATTAACTTGAATGTAATAGCTGCTCTTTTGACAAGCAGGAACTTTATGATGTTTAAGTAATTTAAAAGCAATAATCTTTATATAAAAAATCTGAAATATGTATAAGTTCTGTTAGTCATTAAGTATAAATTATGTACGTAATGATTATATAAGAAGTAAATGTTTAAGTACAATTAAAGATAATGATTTTGCATAATTTATAACTTAATTCTCAACGCTCTAAATAAACTTTTCAATTCTCAAAATTTATTTAAATTCCGTCTATGTACATGCAATTTATTATTACACTGAGAATGGACGAATCAGAATTTTCTTATTAAATCTGCAGAATTCTAGTTGAAAGAACAAGAATTCTGATATAATTATTCTGATAAAAATAAGAATTCTAATAGATTTTATCAGAAATATTATATCAACTAGAATTCTAATAAATTTAATCAGAAAATTCTAATTCGTCCATTTTCAACTAGAAATTTTTTTCAGTGTATAGTTATTACCAGATAAAAATCGAAAAGTTAAAGTTCCGTTATACTTTTTTTTTGTATTTATTATATTGTACTTGTACGATTTTGAATTTGCCGTTACCAGTTCCATCGTTACGTCATCCAAATTCATATTAAAAAAAATTTTGCGGTTCGAGCCGGAGGGATCTTTAATTTAACTCCGATCTATTTTGCATCGACACTTGTAGTACCAAGCGAGCTGGTATATTCCGCGTAATCTGAATACCGGTACTCGCGGCACGCAAGGTCGACCGATCGTCGTCATCGAGGCGCTGGCGAACGCGGTGAAAGTCTATTCCACGTGGAAGGGATCTCCTGGTCATGCAGAAACGAACACGGAATCATTCTCGGAACGAAAGTCCCGGGTCTACGGGTCGGGAAACTTCGACCGGTCTACTGCGAAAGAGTTGCAACTACTTCACTATTTGGAACATCAAGTTTTCGAAAGTAAATCATAAGAGCATGAAGCTTAACGTACGTTTTCAGAATATCGTTGTTTGAATCAAATTCAAACTATCCCGAAGAGGTCTAGATAGTTCCTGATTATATTTCAAAATGGAAATGAGTAAAATATGTTTAACTTGCTGTGTTGGAAGTTGAGTATGGCTGCAACAATGCCAATACTGTCTGATTGTGAGTAAAAAGCAATGAAATGGTTGAATAAAAGTCAAACGATTAAAACGGTTCAAACTCAAAGTGTCGATATTGAATCGGTCTCAATATGTGTTGCTGGTAAACATTCCCTATATTGAAAAAGCTTCACATATTTTGCCGGTCACATTATTTTAGTAACTTTTATGTGGCCTCGATCGTTAATTATAAATAGCATTAAAATCTAATTAACCGCTCGTGATAAAGCTTTGCGAAATTGCGAAATATTAATTTTCTATTTGCCACGGCTGATCACTGCATATTTTTCAACTGGGTCAGAAATTTTATGCTAATAGCGAGATTTTATGCGGGAAATGTTTAACGGATGGGTGATAAAGAACTTTTTAACATCAATTTAATGCGAATTTAATTTATGCGAAAGATCTCTTTGTTATTCTGAAATAAACTTGGTGGAAAATCTATCTGTTCGAAACAGATAAGATAAATTTGCAAATATAAATGGTAAAGTTCTTTCGAGTTCTTTTTATAGCGTTCGATTGTGACGAACTTTTTTTTTATTGTCTATTGACATATCTATTCTCTTTCATCTAATCCATGCAAATGGATTATTGTAATTTTTTTTATATCTGGAATGTAAATCTCGGAGCTGCTTATGAATTTGACCTATCATGTTCTGCAGCATTAAGACGTTTATCAATTTCATGTCTTTGTCAAGCTAATCAAACAATACGTCGCCTTGATTGCATTGCTGAAATAGGCACTTGATTGTCGTGATTATGAGGCGGGAGGGGCTACAAACGAGCTCGCGTGATAGATAATCTCTCGCCGAGAGTATATTCGATATATATAACGAGTATCATTATGACGCTTACAATTAGATACCTTTGTTGCGCTTTTAGAAACAGTTTTAGAACTTGGTAACATTAGCTCTCTATAGGGATGGATCGTTGTGTCATTCGAAATAATTCTTTTTCTACTAATTTTATTCAAAAATGTTTTGTGAGGAATCTATCGATTCCATTGAATGAAAAAATTCATTAAATTTTAATAATTATTTATTTGAATAGTGTCAACTAAATCTTTACTTACAGTAAAGAAATATTTACTTAATGCAAAAATTATTAAGTTAAATTAATGGTTCTTATAAATATATCTTTATGTTTATGTTATTAGTGAATTAAATTTAATTGGCATCACATTTAGCAAATTAAATTTAGTTGGTATTACTATTCAAACAAATGATTTATTGAAATTTAAAATATTTTTAGTGTATATATTGACATACATATATTAATCGTGACCATATATGACCATATATGACCCCTGATAATTAGAAGTATGTATTTCAGTGTTCAATCCTACATACATTTCTTCAGTTTAAATGTAAATAATACGTAAATCTCAATTTACTCCGAAATTTATTTTAAAAATGAACAATGCAGCATTCGCTCTTAGAGAATTAAATTGAGTCGACCTCTCTCTTTTTTTCATTATTAAAAACATTTGTCGTTAGAATTTAAATTCTAGCTGTAATTGAATCTGGCGTATATATTTAATATGTTATAAATAGTTTCCGCTATTAATTATAATTACGAAACACCCAACCATTAACAAAAATGAGTACACTTATTTTTTGTGAAATTTGATATTGATCTGTGTTTACAGAACAGAAGCATCAAGGCATTAACAGTTTTTAACAACTGCTAAGTGAAGGGCTTCTTTCGAATTAAGAGACGCTTATAAATAATGCAGTATTATCATACAATTTGAAATGCCTTTACTTTAATAGAATTTTAATTGCAAGCTTAGTTAGGAACTTACTAAAGTATTACGTCTTAAATTTTAAAAATAATGGAAATTCAAAATTTGAAATACATAATAAATTTTCGCGAGAGCGTGTCGTTAAAGAAAAACTACATTTCACGAAGAATAATACCACTCGTATTCTATCAATTCTGAAGAACATTATTATTGTATTGGAACTAAAGACAGTCTTTCTGAATTTTTCGGGAATGTTAGGTATAAAATAATGAGAACGAAATTTGATGGGATTTCGTGAAGAGATTATCGCGTCTCTTATTACGATCAAATTAAAGGATTCTGCTTGGGCATTTTATATATGAGGCGCCTTGCACCATTTCGGCTCTGCCGGAATGAAAAGGTTGCGAACTTGTAATCTCGTTAGAACGTAAAACTGGAAGTTTGCGACTTCATAAATTCAATCTCACGCCCTCGTATATAGTCGTTATTAAATTAAGCGCGGTCGCGTTCCAGGTCTGTTCTATCGATATTAGCTTGCGCTTGAAATGGAATTAATGTGAAAATAATGCACGATAAGAGTTAGTATGTAAGTGCGATATCCTATAATTTACTTTTTTAATATTTTTATGAGTTTAAAAAGTATACACTGCATTTTTTCTATGAAGTTTTTCTATGAAGAAAAGCTATTAAGAGAAATATTGATACAAGTTTGTACGGATGAAACGTTTTGTCGAAGTCGTAGTAAAAATTTCAGAATTTCTTGCAAGATTGTTCGTCATTCCATATAGGGTTTTACAATCAACTCGTTACTGTGTCAGACTGACTATCATAGTTGAGGTATTGACGTAGTACTGGCTAAGTACTGGATGATAACTTTAAACTGATTCAGTACTAGTTTAGTCATTTTAACTAATTATTTGCCAGTGATGGCCCGGTATTGATTGACAGAATCTTGATCGTCGATCAGTTGACAATCGTAGCGTTGCAAATTAAGTATTTTAGGTTTCGTTATAACTGCTGACGACTCTATATGAGATAGAATTTCCTACGTAATTATTTTAATGGTTCAACAAAAAATTATTTTCAGATCTATATTTATAAAAATGTTTATAGATACTCAAAAAAAATCGTAAATACTTTCTTAAAGAAAAGGAATATAAGTAAGTAGAATTATTAGTAAGAGAATTATTAGTAAGTAAAATTATTAGTAAGAGATAGAATTTCCTAGACTACGTTTTCTTTTATTTAACAACGGGAGTTGGATTAATTCCAAGTCTTATTTTTTTCTCAAAAGAGTCTAAAGAGAAAACATTTCTCTCATAAGAAATCGTTATTGAAATTTCAAGAGGTTCTATTTGAAGTTGATCAACGAATTAGCAATTAAAAGTTTACATTTACAATTAAATGAAAGTATGCTGGATCAGAAATATCTTTCAATTAAGTCTTTAAATTTAGTATTGAAGATTGATTAGAAAGGTTCACTGTACTGCGCTAGCTATTTCTGACTAGACACGATCCTGGGGCCCTGACGATATACTGTGTGGCAATGTTCGTTTAAACCGTTACTCTGGTATGTCGCTTTACCTTTGTCATAGACGGAAATACAGACGCAGCATTTATTTATTCTATATGTGCGTAACATACCTTCCGATTCAACAATTCTATTCTTCCGCAATCTTTTGTCATGCTTGGACTATTAAATACGACTTGTCGACAGGAATTATAATAGTATCGACAAATTAAAAACTCAAATTCAATATTCAAATCGCGGCACGTACTTGCCCGTACTTGTTCGTTTATTCTGTCAAATTGTGCTGTTAAATGCGCATCCGCGTTTCGAATTCATTAATATACTTGACAACAATGCACTTTGCTTCCGTGAAAGTTTTTTTGCGACGCCAAGTCTGACTCTACAATTAAGTAAGCCATAGCGGTTAATCGACCGAAATCACATCATGTGATTACATTATTGCGGAAAATGGCTAGCATGCGAGAGAAAAGAGCACAGATGCACGCAGCTCGTGGCATTCGTAACGAAATACATACACGAGGATGTTCCAACGCGCTGGATATGATAGATATGATCCGAGACTACTGGAACAGATGTACGGGTGTCCGGAAAATGATTTATCGTACGACGGCCGGCTGCCCCGGCCGGTCGGCCCGACTGAACTTTGCGTTGGTGGATTTTTCCCGGTATTATGTCATGTACGCGGTGCCACGAAAAACCTGTGCAGTCGAATAAATGCGCTAATGGTTACTGAAATATTTTCATAAACATAACACAGAAACATGAGTGACTCATTAAATTCCAATTTGGATTCTTTGACGTTTTAATGAAAACTTCAAATTTTAAACAAAAAAGCTTTTTACATTTATAATGAATATGTCGGTACAATATATATGATCAGAATATTTAGAAAAACTATATATTCATGTGTGAGAAGTATTACAGTTAAAAAATTACTTGTTTTATGTTCACAACTCTATGTTTATACGAATCCATTTTCCTTCGTTTTAACGCTAAAGATTCGATTTAGAAGTCTGTTCAAGTATTTTAGTGACATATATAATTTTGCAGAGGAAAAATAATTTTTCTGCACCCACTGTGTTTTTCGGAGTATCTCGTATAACGTGCCGAATCCGACGGGACTCGCATGCCACTTGTATTGGAAGTATCTCCTTTACTTAAGAGGGTATCTCAAGTTGGAATACCACACGGGAACTCGAGGCGAGGTCAGGATCCGCCGGAGGATGCTTGCAAACGCGAGCTGCGAAGTAGTGATGGTGTCGATACTCTCGCGCGTCGTGTTGAGTAATTGACGATGTTATTATACTTTTGTAATGGAGATTTATAGATACTAATAATCACAATTTTGTTGTCACTTATTTTCTATTAACTCTATTAAGTGTCAAACATTTCTGTTGTTAAAATGCAACAGCCGTTTTTCTCTCGTATTTATTACATATAACAAATATTTCTAAACAAACACCTCTACTTTCAGATATCCAAATAATAAAATCCCGAATTCCTAAAAGTTAATTTCTATGTATGTTAGAATGTAAATTAATCTATTTTTGTGATTAATTCTATAACCTTTATATATAATATAAATAAATATTAATTTGAGTTAAATTTAATACATTTTCTTGAATTTAATTATTCAATTGCATTTAGTTAATTAATAACATTAATAAGAAATTAATAACATATTAAGTAGGAGCAATAACCTATACGAAATAATTAAAAATAATATAAATTAAGTATAATTTGACACATAATTTAATATATGTATGTCAAATTATAAAAATTATATTATAAATTTAACAATGAAGAAAACAAATACAAATAAATATTACAGCCAAATCAAAATATAAACTTTTCTAAGAAATTATAAAAAACATTCTGAAACGACATATGAAGCTGAAATTTTGTAATAAAGACGCAAGATAAATCATAAAATCATATAAAAGAATATTTTTTCGCACATTTTTACTAAAAAAAAAAATGACTATTTTCATTTCTGAACATTTGTTTTGCTTTTTTGTCACATTATATATAGAAAGAGAGAGAGAGGGAATTGATAACAAATAATAATGTCCTGATGTAGAATGTATTGCTTATGCATTCAAATTGGAACTATATCCTATATTTTTAAGTGTTCGAGTACTCACGGTAATACTATACTGTTGAATTTATAATGTCAAATTGAGTTATTTTTAATTACTTTTACAGATCATCACTACCAATATGTCGTTAATTTGACTAAAATGATGGAGGTTAATTTAACTTAAGAAAATGTATTAAATTTAACTCAAGTTTAGTTTATTATTTACTAAATTTTTATTTATTATTATTTACTAAATGCATATGATAATATGAATGCTAATTACTTTGAAACTGTAATCATAAAAAATGGATTGATTTACATTTTGTCACACATGGAAATTATAAGTTAACAAAATATTATTTAACTTAAGGGATTAGGTTGCTCCTTTCATATCTAACAATTCTAGCATTTGAAGACAATCACGGAAAAAAACACAGCTGAAAACTTTACTGATTCAACAAATCTACAGTCGTAATATACAGACAGTCAATTTTCTATGTTAAAATAACAAAGTTGGCAGCTGAATGATAATAACATTAGCGATTTATTAAACTATCAAATCTTCTTAGCTGTCGATGTTGAATTCGCGTAGTAAATTATAGGTTTGCTGTACCACCCAATTAATTTTTTTTCCGTGATAGTACCTTAATAAACATTCGTATTCGCTTGCAATATTTCACAATTTGCAGGTGAGTATTGGATCGGAGGCCATCGCTACCTGCGCGCGATCTCCTACGCGTAGCGGCCGTGTGGTCGATGACCCAGAGGATGTGCTAACGGATCGCAACGTGCGACCGAATAAAGAGAGACTCCCGAAGACGTTCGTGAATGTTCGGACAACACATGAATGACAGAGTTGAACTCGTTGTGGACTCACTTAACTAAACGTTAAACATAACTATTTTAATTATCATGATATGATTTTACTATCAATTACTATGCAGAGTGGTTACTATGATAACTGATGATAAGTTTAACGAGCTACCTGAGATATTTTCTAATTTAATTAATTATTTTATCGCAGTTGTTAAAGCAAATTAAAGCCGCTTAGAACTAGACGAATAATAAGATTTTGTTATTTGCATTTCTGAATTCCTGTCTACACTTTTTGAAGTGTGTATGCTCTTACGATTCCTTACAGATATTGAATGTACGTATTACATGCGATTATTACATATGTGCACGCACACACACATTGCACGTTCACACATTCGCGGGATCAATCGCAAAATTATGAAGATCATGAGCGACGACTTCAGTATGGTTAATATGAAGTATTCCATACACTGAATTTCATATCTGTATAATATTTGGTCGAGAAGAAATTTAGAAATTATAATTTAGAAATTACAAACATACGAAAAATGTCACTGCATTGCTTGAAGGATGTAATGCAATTTTTACGTGACAATCCCGAGATCAGAGATTTTGTACCAGAATACGTAAAATTTATTCGCGTTCTTTTAACGATTCCTACATCAACTTCGAATAAAAGATCATTTTCTCATTTAAGACATTTAAAAAGTTATCTTCGATCGATAATGAAACGTAAATCATATTGCGATTACATTTATCGATAAATTAAATGTGGAGGAGGAAATCATTAATAATCATTAATAATATTTTAATAAAAAAAAATAAAATTAGAGCGGCTACTTTTGCCATGTAGAAAATATATGTATGAGAAAACATATTTATCCCCCTACCCTCCTCTTCTCTCCCTCAATCTATCCTCGGGAACTCCATACACTGAAAAATTTTATTTCACCACCCCTGATGAAAATATATACTTTCTCGAAACATCAAGATTCTCCTGCATGTAAAATAGGTATAGTCTTCTGGCTGTTGTATACATCATTTCTGGTACATCCTGTACGTACATGCGACTGTAAATAAGTGTGTTCCTGTCACCAAGTCGTGCACCAGTCGCAATCACATACGGTATTCTCCAACGGCGGTCATGTCTATATAAGCGATGCTCGGCGTATTCCCGTATATCAGCGCTCACTTACACACTTAACAATACAAACACACGCATGCTGCACCTTCGTAGCATCAGTGTGTATCCTTGCGAGTTGGCACGTGCATTCGCGGTAGGCATTCGCTCGCACACTTCGTGTCCACGTACCATATATACTACCGACCCAAACAAACATCGAGGTGCTCATACCGGAATAGAGGCGCAAGGAGATGAAGGGGGGGGGGATAACTGGAAAAGAAAGGACTTTATATAACTTATAAATGAGAGACGAGATTATGCGTGAGAATATCGATGAAAGCTCACCGCACTTCGCGTGGAACGTGTTTGTTTATATGTAAATAATAAATGCTGGAATTATTTTTCGATAACTGAATATTACGTTATTGTTAATTATCTGTGTGAAGGCTCAAGAATTTACTCGTAATAAATATCAAAACAAATTTTATTATGGAAATCAATTAAATGAACGAAATTATACAAAATATACTTTCAGCAATAATGAAGTATTATTGGACATTTTCATTGTTGCAAGTTGTAACTCGTATTCAACATTTTTATTTGATTTAAATAAGAGATTTTTTTTTTTTAAGAGAACATTGAGATATTGCATCGATCAATATTTTCGCTGTGCGTACGTCAAAAATCACGAGCCACACTGTTAAACTTATAATATCAAATTATATCTCTAATTATATTTATAATTTGAGCTATTTTTTTAATCAGGCTGTAGCTCGCCACTGCTCCTATTCAATGTATCGTTAATTTGATTAAATGGAGTTAAACAATTTAACTCACGAAAATGCATTAAATTTGACTCAAATTTAGTTTATTATTTGATTACTGATTTCATACACTTAAATCTCTAGTGTCAAATTTAACTTAAGGTGAATCGACACTGTTCCTGCTAAATATGTCGTTATTTTGTACTAAAACAATAATTATATTTGACACTATACCGTGTCTGACAATTTAACACGACATAATACAAATGTAATTATCGTTTTAGTATAAAATAAGGATATAATTGAATAGGAGCAATGGCGACTTATCTTAGGTTAAATTTGACATTACAGATTTAACAATTACGTCACATCTGGACGATATTCGCTTTAATAATCACACACTGAGAAAAAATATTGTGTATTTGACTAACTTAATCTAGTTTATTTTTATTTCTTTTAATGGAAAATATATGTATTTAAGTCAAATACATATTATATTTGACTTAAATACATATTCTTCAATGAAAGAAATAAAGACAAACTAAATAAAAGACAAATAAACAATTTTTTTCTCAATATAGAAATGGATTGATTTGACGCTTTGATACATTTTGAGAGTTATTTTAAAAATAACAAAATGTTATTTAGCTCCAAGGATTGGGTTACCACTATTTCTTTGATATCTAATAGTGCAATTATTAAAATTATGTTAATAGAGTTCAATGATATAATATTAATATAATTATTCATCTGTCAATGACGTCGAGATGTACGTAACAACGCGGAATCTTCGTAAAAATCTGCGTACCGTTAACGGAAAGGAGATCAACAGTCGTGCGACGACTTTCGCATCAGGTTACCCCGTATGGTCCGTATCTCGGCTTGTTTCCCGCTGAGCATTAAAGCGGAATGTCTTATGTAAAAGTTAGAAGATTCGGAGACGCACCCGCCGGTGTTGCGCAGAAACGGTAGTGAAAAAAGCACGAGGTAATAGAATTTAATGAATGGTGGGGAAACGGGAGGGATGGCGATAGTGGGAGCTGTGTGTGTACAAGTACTGTAAAATCCTCACGACGACAGAAACGATTGGACGACGATCGTATCGTGTCGGTTCTTATTTTGCCTGAGGAAATAGAGTTACGCGTGTATCGGATTATCGTGAAATCGTCACAGTCTTGAAATTCTGAGAAATTCCTCGCGGATAGAATAAATTTCTTCTCGGATTGTATAAAAAATTATCACGTCTTAAATTAAATACTTAAATAATTTATTTTGCTGCATTAATACAAGTTTTTTCCCTAATTTCCTAAGTGGTGCGGAAATTCTTCCAAGAATTTCTCGAGATCAATAACTTTACCGACTAAAAGTCGAGGATGAATATCGGATTAGTGCCGGTAATAAATTTTCTCTCGGCTTGGAAATTGGAAATATCTCGTTTCGCTATTAATATGCAAATGATTTATCTTATTATGTTAATAATCAATTTTTAATTTTGTAAGTGGCGCACAAGAGAGTCAAAGAGATCTTCGCGGAAATAAAGGATGTTCTGTGTGTTCGGCAATTACTTTACATGTGTTGGTAAAGCTCGTGGATAACCGTAGGATAGTGCCGGTAATATCTGGAAAAGGGAGCACGCGCAATCGAAGATAGCGCGTTTACGGCTGTTTTTCTCATCAGGAATAACGGGCTGACGTTATTCCGGCCTCTCGTGTAAAAAGAACCGCTTCCGGCGACGTAGCCGCGGTAAAATAGCAGTAGTTTCGCGCGAAAGCCAACGGCGATATAAATCGCGTAGAACCGTGGAAAGCTGTGCTGTAAAACAATTGTATACATCATTGATGCATACTATCCTCTTCGTTTTATTGGTAATTGTCGATGCGCCCTTGTTCGGTTTTATATGCCGCATAAAGGTTTAATTCCGTTAGGTCAGAGACATACAAACAATGTAATAGAATTTATCATTTAATTCAATTACAGCGGATTTTATGCTATAATGAATTGCTGCATTTCTTCGTCGTTTTTTAAAAAATATATTGTAATATATTACAACATATATTTTCAAAATAATGAAAGAGGAATGAAAAAATTACAGATTATTTTCGCATTTTTTATCACTCAAAAGTAATAAAAAAAATTTAGCGACAGTTCATTATTTGAATAAAATATTATTTCAATAAGTAATAATTTTTTAATTTGTGCTGTAATAGAAATGTATGGAAATATAAAATAATGATAAAATCTCAAATTTTTTATGCACGTACAATACTTTTATTCAAGATGATTTAGGATTTTTGCATTGCGATGCAGAGAGATTAGTTAATTGTCCTTTCTTATAAATAAACAAAATATTTATTTCTTCTAAATCTTTGTAACTAATCTCTGAATTGAAATAAAACATTGCAGAATTCTTGAATTCTTAAAGCGCTATAAAATTGGAATTTTTCTTTTTAAATTGAAATAAATAATGAAAATAATAACAAATCAAGTAAATAAAGACAATGAAATATTATTAAAAAAAAATGGATTATACACATAACTTTACATTTGTATATAGATTATTTAGAGTATAAATATTAACATATTTGTAAAAATAAGTATAATACATCTTTAAATCCATAGCCCTACTGAACGTATTTCGATTGTGAGCAAATTGAATGAGTTATTTACAAAGAAAGAATGATTTGAAGTATCTAAAAATTTAGCTAGATATAGGTTCTGAAAATAAATTTTATCGAATATTAAGATAATTGTTTATGTAAAAAACTCAAGCATAATGTTGCAAAAAAGTGACATTCTATCAATTAGTTTGAGGGTTCTATAATTATTTTAATAATACAATAAAGTTATTTTTACATCTGTTTAGCTAAATTTTTAAATACTTCAGCAAAATCAATCTTTCCGCGTGCTTTCGCAATTTTTCTTGAATTTCTTAATGTTATATCAAAAGCTTATATACATTAATTATTATGTTTAACTGAAATATCAGTGTACTTGTATGAAAAAATATAATGATATGAATTGATGGTAAACGACGTGCGTTGTATATGTATATGTATATAAATATATAAAGTGTGGCAATTTAGCAGATTCTAACATTACACTGACAGTATCATCGATTAACGGTTCGACTATTTTATAGCTAAACCTCATGCGTGTAACGTGATGAGGTACAGATTCCGGTATTTTTTCAACATGTAACGGAAATTTCTGATATGTAATATATGCTGTTATCGAATTCGAATCATCTAGTTGAAAACTTCAAACAAAACGATATTTGAATTTATTTTCAGTACAATGCACATATCAATTCTTATTAAACAAGCGCTTCCATTGCGGCGCGTTGATTGAAATCTAAATCTCGGTTGTCGCGACAAAAATTTTCGTGGTTACGTCTGTTATCTCTTTGCTTTTGTTCTTTGGTCCATTTTGTACACACTCTGCTTATTTTTTTTGTTATATTCGACAACTTGGATAGCTCTCTATATAACAATTTGCACATTTTTTGTTGTGCGTATAATTACCGCAAATATGCGATTTTATAGGCGTAACGCATAAAATTATGCCATACCGTGTCTACTATTGTAATTTTTTACGACATGCTGTGCGTGACGTAATAGGCAAATGTAGGGTACAAGAGCGAGATTATTATTCTTTTGTGAATATTATTCCCGCCGCATTCTTTGCATCATAGAGCATGGAGATATTGCGAGGATTAGGCCTAGGATAGACATGTAACTTGCCTCATTAAGCCTGACTCTCGCTTTTTAAATACGTCTATTAAGAGCATAGCTCTGCCTCCGTTGATGAATTCCATTTACGTAATAAAGAAGATTTCGCTTCTATTTGTGCTCTAGAAAGTGTGGGATTATCTATGAAAAATTTTCTGTAATGAAATAGAAGCAACTATTTAAATCATTTCATGAAACTAATATCTAAAAAAAAAAGCAGTATACTATATGTTTTATTCTCTATGCCATATTTATTTGTTGAATGTTTACTTGTTTAATCGTGTTTTACCTTGCAATGTATTAATATAAAAAAAATAATAAAGTTAATATAGAAATGATTATAATTACAGTATAATAAGAATATATTAATAATGGATTTAATTATTAATTAGTTTTTGCTTAATCTGTTTAATATTTTACTGTACGTTATAGTGATACATATCTTTACGATTTTTTTTAAAAGGCTTTTTCTTTAAAATATTGAATTAATATAAATTAGTAGACAAAATAGTAATTTTCTTTATTGAATAATTTCGATCAGAGCTAATCACTGTGAGTTTTTCCATCATATATTCCCCGGGGTTTATTTTATAAATTCATCCGAAATTGTAATTGTTTGTGTGGTATTCGTGAGATAATATATCAGCTAACGAATTACAAGCTGTACATTTTCATGTAAACATCAGATCATAACTGAAATTGAATTAGTAGTGAAAGATAGGTACAAAGCAATCCCGCCATTAATACTAATACTAGTACTTCAGTTTATTATGAGGTAATATTTATTCCAAAATCATTTATAAAATTCCATTTAAACTGTGGCTGAGGTAAAACCCGAATAAAGCGTTATTCCTATTTGCTTGCATTAGTTATTCCAAACGAGACGCTATTAGTTTGTAAATATTCTGCCATATCTACCACACATTTCAACCGTATTTACATTTGTAAACCCGTATCTGCACTCCATATTTCGTGCGGAATATTATTACACATATAACTAAAGATACATTTTATTTATCTCATTCGAAAAATATGCCACGTTTAATGTGAATTTAGATATAATCGTAGAGATTAATTTTACTATTTTTCTACTCGATTCATCTCTCTGTGCGGGGAAAAAATCGCGCACCTTCATGAATCTTTGATCTCATTCTTGTCGGAAACGGTTATCCACCATCGTGGGAATTTCTGTGCGGTAGAGTTGCATAATGAAAGGCAATACAGCAGCGGGCGTAACATTTCCGACCTTATGGTGTTCGTGTGGACTCGTTATCTCGACGTAGGTACATTCTCTCGTGCGTTATATTAACGCGCGATTGTTGAAAATGAAGTTCGCGAAATTGTAGCAACGTGGAGATACATAAGAGTGCGCAGTCGTTCTAGATTTTGATAATATTATGATTATTCAGTCAATATGTGTGTTTCATCTGTTTCACTTATTTTCGGTGGATGTCGTTTTATTGTCCCGATATATTTCGATAATATTCGCAATGCGATGGGAGGCGCGATGAAACGCGTTCTTAATTCTAACGACGAACCTTGATATCTCGTCTATATCACACTCGTTATGTCGTTTAACGTTTTAAGCTCTGCAATAACGTTACATTGCGCATACTATGACCCGTAGGCCCAATTACATTGATGATGCCGATTAGATCTGACTTAGCACTATATATTTATGTTTTATTTTGGGCTACGAATTATATATTAATTATATTATTTGATTATTTTATTTTCTCACCCAGAGAAAAACTTGTCTGATATCTCTTTATTTCCTTTTTATTTAATTAAAAAAAAACAATTATACTGATTTTAATTACTGTAACCTGCAAGCCCAATTGTATTGATGATACTGATTAGATCTAACTTTGATTTCGCGCTACATTATATCTTTACATTATATTTTGGGCTATGAATTATATTAACCATTTAACAATTTTGTTTTCCTAGAAAAATACTTGTCTGATATCTCGCTTTTTATCTCCTTGATTAAAAAAATCTGATTTTAATTATACTGATTTTAATTACGCGTATTTAGAGAAATAAATCAAATAATTATATATACACACACATAAATCGTGTATACACAATTGTAAAATTTATGTTAAATTTAATACAGTTTACATGTCCCAAACGATCTACTCAAATTTTTGTGCTAATTTAACATAAGATGAATATGATAGAAATATTATGTAAAAAATTAATAAACATAATATTGATATAATTTGTAAACACAATCATTTTCTTGATAGTAAAATTAACATTTATAATATGTTACATTAACATGTTATCCATGATGTTATTTTATGTGTTAAATTGTTTATGACAAATAACTCTATTGCGACATTTCCTAAGGCAAACGTGATAAATGTCGGCATAAATTTTTCACTTAACTTGCAAAATTGCAAGACCTAAAGACGCTTTACATAGTACACTTTTACTGGGTTACGAGTGCGTTAGCGTTTGCGAGAGCAACGTTTGTAAGGATCGAGAGGCGATGCGAATTATAGAAAGTTGCCGTCCGACAAGATGCATTTTCTGCGATACTACATAGTTACGGCGCAATGCAAGAGATTTTATCGAGTGACAAAGAGTTTCATAGGATGTTAGACATATGGGTGACGTCAAGCTATAAGATTGTACCGCAATTACTGAGAATTGACCTTCAAGACTCATTTGGTACACTTTACTATTGATTATAACACGCGAGAGACTACTGTTGATTAAATCTTATAGGTAATCTAATTGAATGTATTTTAGAAAAATAATCAATCGAATTTAATAAATAAGATTATTTTATAGTTTCCAAACAATCCAAACATATATTTATACTCAGGGCTCCGTTTATTGCGCTAAGGGTTCGTGATCGCCGAACATCTCAATCTAGCTCCCATCTCTCTATATAACTTAATGAACATAGTTCTTTTTGCATGCCTTTAATTAGATTCACAAATACACTGATGATCCTTCTGACCTGGCCAGTTTCTGATTAGTTTTTAACCAATTTTAATCAAGATTTCTCATCATTTACTATCATTTATTATCTAGTAAATTAAAAATAATAAAAACTAGCCAGTTTCTCTGATTAGTATAACCAGTTTTTTCCAGACATTCTTCTACTTGGGTAATTAATGAATACAATTCTTTTTGCATGCCTTTGACTAGATTCACAAATATACTGACGAGATACTATTAATAATACTTTGTCAATGACAAATATTACGTCAATTATGTTACTAATCATATCTTGTTATGAAGGCGACTGCTTCACAAGTATGAATACTGTTAATGACAGTATCGCTATCTTTTGTTTTAACAATTTAAAAAATTATATAAATGCGATTGTTTAAATTATTTAGTTCCTTCCATTTTTTAAAAGCTATCGCGCTCTTTACGTTTAACGCCCAAGAATTTTAGCCCAAAAACCCAGGTAAACGCGCTACTACTTATTCTATATGAATTTTAGAAATCTTTTTAATTTACCACGGGAGGCATATGTAGCTTTCATACTACTTATTCTATATGAATTTTAGAAATCTTTTTTTAAATTTACCACGAGAGGCATATGTAGCTTTCATACTATTTTTTTATATTGAAAAAGCTAATATTTATATTGCGTTCTTCTTTTAAAAGATTTATTTTGATTAAAAAAAAAATGAAACGTTATTTTTATTTTGCAATTGTCAATAAAACTTGTCACGTCTCAACTTTTAATTAAATTATGAAATATACTTTTACCTTTGCTTTTGATGCATTTGTCGTTGGAAAGTTAAAATAATTGATATTTCAATAATCTTTGAATGTTTGGTTTGAAATGTTTTATTTTGAAAATTTGATAAGCGTATCAACAATTACATATCGTGTCCTACAAATATGCGAACTCGGAAAGGTCTTCCCTGTTAAACAAGTAAACAAGCAAACGGGATTAGTCACGTGCAAGTGTACTCGTTGCACGTTCATGTACGACAGGTATATTGACAAGTTTGTCGTTACTAGAATATATGGTTAAATGAAAAGCTACGGAAGAATGATGTGATTCCGATATGTCACGTCTTTGAAGTCTGCACTTTCGTGATCCATTTCCGCGATCTTTCCCTGCTTTCAACTTGTCGTAAGATATCACCTCGGCGCATCATCTTTTTCACGTTGGAATTTTTCTAAAAATTCAAAAGTTCAAGTTTATGCCTAGATTCTTGACAATTCTAAAAAACTTTTTTTAATTTTTCACAAACTTTTGTTTATTTTTTTATTTGATGTGAAATTTTATTATTTAAAAAAGTAACGAGAAATCCACTTAGATTCGGTGTTGTTATATAATTACCTACATCTACAGGAAAAATATTGAAAAAGGGACAGAGATTCATCGTTTGAAACCGCAGGGAGAAATTGCGGGAATGTACATTGTTCCCGGAAGTTCTGCGAGGCATGATAAGGAACTTTCGAGAGCAGAAAAAGCTTCAATTCTCCATACTAGTGTTAATAATCCTTTTACTCGCGCTCGCTCGCGCGGATAAAGCTCGCGAAAGCTTCCATAAAATTTTAACTCGATCACGTGCGGTACATTTATACGACTAAGCCTGTTCGCTTTAATGACACTTGATAAAAAGGTGCATCTCTCCGGTCGGCCAACAAATTCACTGACCACTTTACGTTTATGCCGTGTAAAATATTCTTGACTTTTTGCATGAGCGTAGTTATTGAGTAGAGATTTAAAAAAAGTTGCGGTATTGCGTTGTTAAACATGTATCTGAAACAACATGTTAAATTCGGTGTTTCTGGTTAACCGCGCATTTAACAATGGATATTGTGGAATATATGAATATATTATAATATGTATCATACATACATATATATATATATATATATATATATATATATATATATATATAATAACTAGTAGTGTATATACTATA
>NW_012130071.1:2747929-2750443 GCF_000143395.1 Atta cephalotes
TATAAGTTACGTTGTTTTACGTACGTACGCTACTTAATAGTAGTATTGTAGTATATATATATATATTATATATATATACTATACTATAATATATATATATATATATATATATATATATATATATATATATATAAACAATGTGGATATAGTCATATAAAAACAAACAAAAACTGATTTTTTATCTAAATTTGCTTGTATATTTCAGAATTGATATTTAGTAAATATTAGTTGTGAGATTCTCAAGTTAAACAAAAAATATGTGTTATCTCCACTGAGATAAAAGGCATAGTGATGGCAATTATAAAAAAGTGACAACTATAGAGTTATGTATACAGTTAAATTGTTATGTATACAGTTAAATAAACTATAGCTTTTTCTATAAAATAGCTTTTTCTATAAAATTCTATAATTATTCAATTATGCATACTGTTACATATCAGAGGAGCCAATCCTTGAGTAAAATAACATTTTGTTATTTTTAATTTCCATCTGTGTTTAAATATAAATCAATCCATTTCTGTGGCTAGTTTTAAAGTAAACGTTGTCTACATATGCAATGTTAACATATAATCAGTAAATAATAATAAATTTAAGTCAAATTTAATAGATTTTCTCGAATTAAATTGTTTAACTCCTTGTTTTAGTTAACATATCGAATAGTGGCGGCTTATAGACATGATTAAACATAACTCAAATTGAGTATATTTTGAGTTATTTTATGAATTTAATTAATGTGCACATTAATTCCACATACAAAACGTGTATAATTATTGCCTTTATTGTTACCAATTTTGTCATTAAGGTTTTCTAAAACTCTTGCGTAATTGCCTTTCCTAAATGCGCTTAAAACTTAATTAAAGCTAATTATTGATGATATCAATGTTTGATGCAAGAAACAACATAGAATACATGCAATTTCTAAAAAGTTTAAGATATCGAAAGAAACCTCATCATGTTATCGTAGTCATTAACTTTAACAAAAGTTTGATTGAAGAGATATTTCTATTTATGTTTAATAGTAGAATATCTTTCTCAATAATAATAAAAATTTCGGATTTGACGCCAAATATGCTAGTGGAGATAGATTGTCTAGCATATATCTTTTGAAGTATAATCATTTGTTTATAAAAACCACTAATCTGTTGTGTGTACTTCATTTGCATCACAATAAAAAAAGTACACTCAAATATTTCGATAACTGTGAGAGGGAATTTTGTTATCGAAAGAGTGGCAGAGCCGCTGAAATTGTTTATTGACGTAACGTCACTACATACACAGTTTGTTGAACTTTCGATTGACTATGTATTACCTGCACGCGATGTTGCTTCGCATAAATGAAAGAAGAACAAAAATAAAACACTGACTTCGATACGTCACGTTTCCGAGCCGCCGCTTCCAGTCGCGACAAAAGTCTCCCGGAGGAGGAACTGGATAAATGTGCGAGGAAGACGAACGGTGCACGTGCTGTGTGGACTTCCGGTGCGCGTGACTGTATGACACGTACACGATCCGCTACATTTCGGAATGTCTTCGAATGCGTCCCGTACAGGTTCACTGCAGATATCTCTCGATAACCAGAGAGGATCGGGAAGAAGAAAAATTTATACTCTACGGACACTCTATATATTTGACTCCTTAGCGTTCATGTCACTAGCACTTGTTGCTCTGAACTGAAGACGGTGAAACTCACGTATCGCGTCAGAATTCTCGATCTTAATTTCAGCGAAATCCTCTGATCGATTCGGAGTCGATTTCTCTCGGGATAAATTGAGGACGACGGGGATGAATTTAAGATCCCTCTTGTTCTCTACCTTATGGCTCGTATCTGAAGAGTGCACGTCCGTTATGGGATATTTTTCGACTGACGGCGCATTTTATTTTATCAGAGGCACACGATATTCCGTATTCATCACATATTCTATTCATTCCTGCCATCGCATCGGATGATTTCCCGAGTTGTTGCAAGGGGAGTCCGCGGGGAGGACGATACGAAAAAGAAATTGCGAGTGATATGTCTGCGATATCGTCTCACGGACGAATGGACGTATATTTCTAGTTCACAAAATACCGCCGACGATCTCTACCTCGTTTTCGCTAGTCGGAGTTTGTCCAGGTGCAGCGATGGGGCGCGTTTTGCATTCGTTTTGCATGAAACGCTGCAAAACTCTAAGTAGATGGAATAACATCGCGCGCCGTTGCGTTGCGCGGACTTCTTCGAGTTTTCTCAGAAAGCGAATCGTCTTAGTGTGCGTTTCGGAAAGTTTACATAAAACTTGAGCGGCGCATTCTTTGACGAATCGAACAACAAAGTTTACAAAATAGTCCATGTATTCTTTGAGAAATTATGAATCTTAGAAATTATGAATCAAGAGATATTTCAAAAATATCACAAGTATGTTTTCCTCGTTATATTTCTCAAAGTTATAGAAAGAAAATTTCGCTTCCTCGTACTGAAGTAAGTATCCAATTTTATTGTAATTATATATATATATATATATATATATATATATATAC
>NW_012130071.1:2750551-2752376 GCF_000143395.1 Atta cephalotes
TATATATATATATATATATATATATATATATATATACACGCTGCATTACATTTCAATATATTCATAATAGGCATATTGCATATTGTGAGAATTTTGTCATTAATGTTTGATTAAATCTCTATATGTGTATTTAAAACAAATTTTTTTTGTGAAAAAAGAGATAGCGGGGTGATATAACGAAAAACTTTGTACGAGATATACAATAACTGCGATGCCATTCACAGGTGAATGGCAAGGCAGTAGAAATATATTGTCATGTCCAGCTTGTTGAAAATATGTTCTTCGAATATCTCGACGTGCACGGTTTTTCATCAATGCTGAAAAGCCGGGAATACTTTGTTAGATTTTAACTCGAGATTATTGTTACATAGCTGATATTAAAGCTGTCTTTGGAGAGCTGCTATATTCTATTAAAGTCATAATGTCAAATTATATCCACCTTAAATTATTCTTAATCATTTCTATAGATCGCCACTGCTTCCAACTAATATATCGTTTATAAATTTAACTTAATCAATGGAGTTAAACAATTTAACTCAAGAAAATGTATTAAATTTAGTTTATTATTCACTAAAGGTCAATAGTCTGATTCTTATATTTAAAGACTCTTATATTTTAAGTAAAGTCTTAAGCTGGCATGAACCAATTAGAGAACTGCATTAGCGTCTTAGATATTACTTAAGACATTACTTAAGCTATAAGTCTCAAAATAAGAAAGGTAAATCGAAAGGAAATAAGAAAATGCATACGCTAATATGAATGATGTTTAGTTATTATTATAATATAACAGAAATGAATTGATCTACATTTTTACACATATTGTAGTTAAAAATAACAAAATGTCATTTAACTCAAGAGATTGGGTTATCATTGCCTCTTAAGAGGATGATCAGGCCCAAATAATGAAAACGCGTTACTTCCCTTATCAGGTTCGAATTTAAGTAATCGAATCAGGGCCGAACATCAAATCCGACATCTCCTGATTTCTACCTGACCAAATTTCTACTCGGGTGATATCTAACAGTGTAACGCTGTTTGTGTCATTCTATCTTTATCGTTCATTAAACATAATACAAGGACAGAATATATGATAAATTAATGCTAATAGCCTGTCTTTGCACGCATAATATTCAGTAAATTCGCGGCATTGATAAAGATAGATATTAATCAATCGAAATACGTACAGGGAAACAGTACCAATATTTTAGATGTCATATACGTCGATTCTTGCGAAACATATGTCCGTAAATACGCCGTGCTGTGCATACACCAGCAGCAGCACAGCACAGTGCAGCACAGTGTATTACGCTCGCACCTTGCACGCTAGAATTTGTGAGACCTTGCGGCTGCGGGCTTCTAAATAATCCCGGAGTTTGTAATATCACTTGGTCCACTAAATTCCCCCGGAACTAAATAACGAAGAACAGGCGCCCTCGACAGATATTACGAGAACTGCCTTAGGTTTGATTCACTCAATATGGAAAGTTATACGCACTGCGATCTCATCACAGTTTAACAAAATATATTATATATCCTTTAGCGAAATATTGCTTAGGTATATAATAAATATTATATAAAGTAATTCGAAACGTGGAGCATTTGTTTGTGGATGTTTTAATTAATTTGGATGAATTTTTCTTTACGAAAGAGTTCCAGAGTGTCGTTGGCATTTGTTGCAACTTTTGAATATTCAATGTTTAACATCTCTTCGCAATTAAAATTGAATTAAAATTCTATTTGAAAAAGTACAGTTTGAGAATATTAGACAAAGAAGGAGGAGGGGGGGGGGGAGAGAGAGAGAGAGAGAGAGAGAGAGAGAAGAGAG
>NW_012130071.1:2752396-2764201 GCF_000143395.1 Atta cephalotes
AGGGAGGAGAGAGAGAGAGAGAGAGAGAGAGAGAAAGAGAGATTGTCAAGAAATTATCATTATACGATCATTCCAGTCGTGGAGATTGTGGAAAATATTAATTTATGTTTCAGATGTAAAAGTAGTAAATCCAAAATTATCGATATTTTAATATGAAAGGAGGAAATGTCCATATGAGAATTTCGTACATTACTATTTCTATGCACGGTGCGACACGGGCTTTATTCACGGTGCATTATGGTCCGCCGCGTGTAATCGCTGTAATGAAATTTAAGCCACAGGCTCTGCTCGATGCGGAAATGCATTTCGCGACGATAAATTCGTTCGCCGGGATGCAGCTAGATCTTAACGCAATCCAGCTTAATGAGAGCAACACGGTGAGAGGATCAAAGGTGTAATCAAGCAAGTACACTCGTACTTGGACTCTGTGTACATGGACGGCAAATGACCTTATACAAGGACCGAATTCGCCACTACTAGACACGTGACTCGCATTTCGATCGGATTCGGGTATGCTTGATCAGACCTGGTACTGGAATCCTAAGTGTCAACGTGATCGAAGGCAACTTGTCTATTGGATTGATATGATATAATGTCTTACATAGTGACATGATAATAGCGATGAGGGAACTGGATGAGGCGTGGGAAAGCGTACACGTGATTTGTTTAAGATACTTAAAAGAAAAGGGCAACGCAATATCAGCAAATGAACCGCAAATGACTGTAAATATTATAGAATTCGATTGGACATATTCAGTGCGCACTGGTGCACATTGAAACCGTCGTACACAAATATAAATAAAGATATGTTTATACATAAACATGGAAATCGATTAAATCCTAAAATATTCAATACATTTTATTGTATTATTAGGTAAAATATATATTTTATAGTTCGAATTATTTGCGTTTCACTTTATATTCAAATTAAATCAGCTCTACAACAGCTTTAATAAGCACCAGTGCACACTAGTGCTTCCAATTAGAGAGATCAATCATTAGAGATTCTTTTGAACTTTCTTTTTCTAAAACTTTATGTAAATAAATACAACTTAGTTTCACGAAGTTAGAAACGAAATCTGTAGTCATCTATAGAGCAGGGTCGGTATTTCTTGATAAATTCAAGATCGTTGAATCCAAATCTATCAGTGAAAGATGTCCATCACGTTAGATTTTTTTTAGATAAATCGAGTAATTTGAGCCAAAAACAGCATTTTTTGTTATACTTACTTTTTTTGTGACTACGAAATTTTTTAATTTCATTAGTGCCACTCTAAAGAGTTAATCTTCATTTTAAAAAATAATTTCCATTTTTTACTGTGCGATTTTTTTTTCATCGAATTATAAATGTTTTCCGAAATGTAAAATGTCGGATCCAAATTAGCGGATAGAAATTGGAAAGTAAATAGATTTGTAAGATATAGAATATAGATTATAAAATATATATTTATATTTATTAATTTAGTCCACCATGTTGGGTCTACCATTTCGAATTTCGTAATTTTGAATTCATAAGTAGCGATCCCAAAAACCCCCGAATACTCACTTTGATCAAAATCGAATCACTTTTTACATTTCAGTCCGCCATTTTGAATCAACCATTTTGAATTTCTCTATTTTAAGTTTTTCAGATTCGGGGACCTCGAGAAAGTCTAAGATACTTTTTTGATACATGTGAATTTATATATTATGTTCGCAGTCTTTTGAATTGCGCGCCGAATTTTTCGGACTTAGAGCTATATCATACTCAAAATTACGTAAGCTGCATAACCATAGCATAAAGCCGCTGAACCAATAAGCGTCCAACACAAAGACTCCATGTTGATATTTATATAAGATGCTCATTGATCTAGGCCCCAGGGGCCTATGCTATGGTTATACAGCTTATGTAATTTGTATGTAATGGACGTGTAATTAGAAACGATATAGTAACCGAATACTATATATTATATTACTATAGCATTCAATCCAACCGAATTGCTATAGTAATATTATAAATTAAATTGAAATATGCAATTTAATAATTTGATGCATGCAATTGGCATCCTTTTAAAGAGATTTTAATGTACCGAAAATCTGCAAATAAATTGAAAACAATTTGATTTATTTTTAGTGACAATTAAATAGCTACATCTGTCATTCTATTTATTGCAAATAATAATCTTGATGAATGGATTTATAATCGTGATTGTAAATTCTTTCGACGGCTCTACACAATTTCTGTCACATTTCGAAGTAACAGGATTTTCTCCGCGTACTTCTCGTGTCAATTAGTTCTGTGACACGTTATCGCTCGACGAAATAGATTCTCTGTATTATATTCTGCGGAGGATAACTACATGAAAGATTTCAAATAATTGGAACTTGGAAGTCTGAATGTGAGAGTAATTTGTAGAAGGAATTTTACGTTTTATATAATGAGAAATTCGATTTGAACTTGTAGAATATTTGAAATTCCTCGTACGCGTATACCTTTGACACACTATCTTATTTCGTCTGTATCGCGTTTGCGCACGATTGATTGCATCTAACTTATATAACACATCTGATAATTTACATGCACGTCTTATCTTAGAATGAAATTTTAATTTTTCACATTTCTCTGGACACTTACAATTCGCGTAAGTCAAAGATACAAATAAAATATCTCATCTTCTATAGAAAATATTCAAAAATAGATAATTTATTTATAAGCAATCAAAAAGATTATACTAAAAAAAGAAAAATAAATCTAGAAATAAATTATGCATAGCTTGAGTTACTCGATTTGAAGATAATTGAGTGAAAATATTTTAAGAAATAATCGTAATTGTTACGAATTTTAATTATTTAAGAAAATTGTTTATAGCATTCAGTGTTATGAGAAGTACATACTTGACTTTTGCAAAGCAAATTCATCTCAATTCATAATTTACTTATCGTTACGTTTGATGTATCATGATTGTAATATTTTCAATTATAAATTATCGTGTGGCGAATACAAATAATAAGGATGATCACGATGCTGAGTAACTTCACTGCCTTGTTTGATCACGTTGAATCGATTGTTTGATCGTGGTAGTCGATGAGATTGGCAAACAGGTAATTAATGATAAAGGAGAATGTTTGTTTTACCTCAGGCAAACTAATTGTACGAACGGAGAAGTGGATTATCTGAATCCGCAGCGCGATAAAACGCTGCCGCAATTAATGCACGATTCCATTTTTTATTCTGTTACAAATTGTTCTAGATTAAATATTCTAAAGGAGTAAAGTTTGCTTTAATAAAAGGATAGAATTTGTTTTATCTAATTGCTATCTTGAAAATATATACGCAGAGTACGCGTAATTTGCCATCGTTTATAGAACTTAGAAACTTTATATATTCCATCTTGTCTTGAAGTATAATTAAAGAAAAATCGATTCCTAATTGATCAAAGTAGTTTTAATTAATATAAGAATGCAAAGTATTCTTTTGAGAAAATTTCCGGAGATTCTTTCTAGATATTTTAGATTATTCTATACAAAAAGTTGTGCGAATAATAAAAGAAATGGTTAAAAATTTATAGTTCACATTCAGCGAACATGTTGGCGTAAAAAAAAAAAAGGAAAGCGCATTCTACCTCATTCCTTCTATAACATCTTTTTCTTCTTTGAGAGGGATTAAACTTTAAACAATGTCATAAGGTGTTCTCGACTGAAGTTTCGCGTAACTTTTGCGCATCTTCAAAGTTCTTCCTGCTATTTTCCGGCGAAGGGAGTTAACCAGGGCCGCGGCTTTGCGTACACGTTATCTCGGGGACGTACGGCGCGTCGCTTAATCTGCTAAATTACCGTGTACAATCGAAGAGCGAGATCTTCGAGGATTACAGCTTAATGAAATTTGAACCCGGTGGATTTGCTCGTGGTACCAGGCGTACCCGCAACCCCCCGACGCGAGTACATACACACGTAACCTCACAGAATCTCGACCTTAAGACCGGCACTTACCTAAAAGACAAATTCGTCGTGGGATATTCTAAGGAACCGTCGCAACAGTAGAAACTTAGTCGCGTGTTTTCGTAATCCGATGGATGTAATCGCTTCTTCTACGCTTTCTATGTGGCGAACTGAAATCCGTTAAGTCGTTTTCATCTTGTAAGATACATTTGCGATATCGTCCGCTATTCGAGTAAGGGGTAGGGACAGAGGAGTTATTTCGATTATGCAATCGCGATGTGAATTGTCTTACACGGAGATTAAGTCGAATTGTATTGTGGTTCGCATATAGTCTACAAGTGAATAAAAGCGAAATCCATTCATCTTTGATTGACCTTTCTTTTTACAAATAAAAACATCGGATTATTTGGTAATTATCTATATTCTTATTCCTTCGGCAATGTGAAATTTTCAACCTTCAGGCTTCATCCACAACCTACCGAAGATACTTGAATTTCTGTGCAGATTTTTATATTGTTCTCTGGATTGTATAAAAATTTGAAAAAGTTCTTACATTCATGTAAAAATTTAAAAAACGAGTATTTTTAATTATAGTCATTATAGAAGTTGTATTTTACTTTATTCATCTTTTAGATAAGACCCCGTACATTTCTTATGAAGAAATCAGCTTTTATCAAATTAGTTAAATTTTTTGTGATTGCTTTTATGCTATAAAGTTTTATGTTATAAGATTGCAGAAAGGATACAAAGAACTACGACAAAAATTAATGATTTTGTGTAGAAAAAAAACTGCTGTAAAATACACAATTTTGAGAAATAAAAAAATTGAGCTTTCATGTCCATTTTGATCAATATCATAAAAACAATCATATATCGAAAATTTAATCAATGTTAAATAAAAGCTTTTTTCTTCATAAGAAGATGGTTCTTTATTTATCAGAGTTTATAATTAAAAATTTATGCCTTTAATGTCCAACATTGTTGTGATGGAGAGTTAAGAGTTCTGATAGCATTTTATTTTATAGTAGTATAGCAATAGAGTAGCATTCTTTATATTGTATTTATATTGTTATTTATTATATTATAAAGCTTTTCGAAGACATCTTTTAAAATAGTATTGCGATATATATTTTATAACAAGACGATATGTATATATATTTTAAGCAAAAGTTTAATTAACGCCCACATAATACTTTTGTATTACTAGCTATTTATTTATTACTATCAACTCAACGTTTAATTTCTGAAAATAAGCTCTAAATGAAGTTTTATTCTATTGTATTTTCTTGAAATCTCCTCGGTTTATAATCCGAGATAACTGACGTGGGTATTAAGGTCTTTTACGTCTTCAAGTTAAATAACAATTAAGCATTAAGTAGCAATTACCAGCTACAAAAGCGACGCCAAGGTGGTGCTTTAGCCTTACTATATTGCAGCATCAAAGACGGTATTAATCTCTTCCTCGCATCGCTGCATCGTTCCAAGGACTCAAGTTCGTGAAAGTATTCATCGATTGATCACGAAGTCCTTCGCTAGATAGAAAAGAGAGGAAATTGCTATTCCTCTTTTGTTTTTCAAAAAGTGGCCAGCGAGAAAAAGAGAAGTGATTAGAATTGCAGCTCTCTCTTTACACGATCTTTCTCTTTTCTACTGCCATCCCTTTTTCACGTGCGCAACCGTCGGAAACCGCGCTGTTCTCACGTAAATGCGCATAAATTTTCTCGCTTTCGCTCCCTTTTCTCTCCGACTTTTGCGTTTTGCTTTTTTTCCCTTTGCCAACGGAGGGACTTTAATTCCTCGGTCGTCTTAATCAAAAGTTACGGTTCCGTTGTTTTGCGCTGAGTTAAAGCGTCGCGCTACGCGGCCACGTAGATGCGCGCGAACGCTTATGAAAATGGATTTTAATTCGGTGAAAGTGAAAAACAGAGTTAATCTTTCTCGACAGTCGCGTGCACTGCGTCGCCGAGCGAGATTAAAATTTTGAATCGTCCAACAAGGGAGATTTCAGGAAATTATTCAGGCAAGATTTCAAACGCTTTATCGAAGCGCGAGACTTCAACATTTCGAGTGATCATTTAAATATTTCCATGCATTTGCGAGAAGATAGAAGTATTGAGCTCCAATACTTCTATCGGACTTGTGCATAAGTGACGAAAAATATCGATATATCGTTTGAATATATGTATATTCGCTTTCTCAAATTAACGAAGAAAACATATTATTGTGAAAATGACAATTTATAATATAAAATGTATAACACACACTCACGCAGAATGTATGATTTTCTTGCAAATTTACTTATACAGAAATAAGATTCAGTATCCGATATAGATTCACTCTACGATTTACTATTACTCGATATTTCTCAATAATCGTCGTGATTTAAATCTCTAGTCGAGTATTTACAAAGCTGCTCGCTTCCGCTTTGATTACTTTTATAAGCCAATCGACTTCCGTTAATGATCGGCTTTAACTAATGGGATAGACCGAGAAGGAAATTAGAAAGATACGATCGCGAACTGAGCGAGGAAGAAAGAGAATAAGGATAGAAGAAAAACAAAGGGTGAAGGTTAAATAGGTACCCCCGCAATCTTATCTACGCTTTTCGCTTGCGAATCTCGTAAACTTTTGATGTTATCCGCTCGGAAAAAGAGGATCCCTGCTTCAGTGGATGAAGAATCGCACAAACCTTCCAGATACTGGATAACAAATAGTTCACGCGCTAAAGCAGAAGCAATTATAGTCAATTAAAGTGCAATGTTTACTTAGATCGTTTAATTTTTATATCACATGTCATGTACAATATTTGCTGTTTCTAAAACGATAAAAGATGATAAAAGACAGGTGTCAGCAAGCATGAAAGAGAATATTAATACGTTTGAAAAGTTTTGAGTCTCAACATGAAGATGGCATTACTCAAAACCATTCTGATGCTACAATTGTACATGTGTTGCAAGATACCTGTGAAAATTGTAACCATTTTGGACACTCAGTTATTTGAGAGTCATTTGTGTCAGTATTTTTGTTTGATGAAGATCTGTGTTCTCTGAGCCTAACTTTTCAAACGATCCTCGTACATTTTCGTTTCATTTTTACTAGTTCAAATATCTGTCTCTTTTTTCAATCATCGTACACTTATTGTCAGAGAAAAAGTTATAGTGATGGCAACTATACAAGTTTTTCTACGTAGAGTTGATCTACTTATGTAGTTGAATAAATTATTTTATAGCTACAGTAAGTATAAAATGGTTTATGTAATTATGTACATTAGTTTTTTTAAAGTAGACGTAACAAGCATAAAAAATAATAGTATAATTATTAAATAATACATTGTTTAATAATACGTTGATTTCGGACGTGAGTTACGCCGTTGCCTACCCACGCTAATAAAGGCATTGTTGTGGAGAATTATGAACTAATTAACTCTTCGCGCCCAGGATTACATCGCGCGTGCTTGAGTAGGTGTAGTTGCGCAAGCCGCAGCACTGCCCGATTTGCAGGGGAATTGTAACGAATTTCTATGTTAATTAAGTCAGAACTTTCAACGAGCGACGAGACGTGTTGACGATTTTCGTTCATTTTGTAGAAAGTTAACTTATGCAGTTGATATTTGTATAATGAATGATTTTCTCATATCCGCTTTCTTAAAATAAATGCAATAGAATCGGTAATTATTGGAAAATTTAATTTTGTTATAGATTTCTGTTTCATATTTATATTTCACACGTTTTCATTAAATAATAATATTTCGCTGATATACGTAATAGATACATAATAAATTGTATATTCATAAGTAACATATTTATTTTTCGCAATTATGAGCAGCTACGGTTCTGTGCTTGTAATATATGCTCTTTATAATATAACACATGATGCAAGGATTATTGCACAATTAGATCTTCTTAAATGCAAGACCCGCTTAGTGTAACGTCATCTTCTATTAACGCGTAATAAGGAGTAAATAATACGAAGTAGATGCAGAAGAAAATTAATTTTCCTTGCTGTTCCCGTACGTTTAATCCTATTGTGAAGCACGCAGCAGAAAATAGAAAAGAAAATAGAAGAAAATTCCTGTATAATTTACTTTATAGAAAATTAGTGTTGTTATTTAGTATTAAGAAGCTTTAATGATTATTGATTATCTAATAATTTGGATACGATATTTTCTTGAGAGAGAGACTTTAGATATGAATAGTATATAGAAAATGTGTACGTAGTATCAAGAATTAAATTTCGTAATCCTCCTTATTTGAAGGGAATTTAAGAAAGGTTTATGTACTAAATACACTAATTTAAAAAAATAAAATAAGCCAAAGAAATCTATATTGCTGGGAAATATCTTAAACTTTTTATTTGTAAAACGTTGAAAAAAATATAAGAAATACTTAGACACTCTTATTACAAAATAGATAAGATAAAGAAATCATTCTATAATTTTCTCAGAGAAAACAATTGTGACTTGAGGAATGAAAGCGACTTATCTTGTTTCTCAAAAATAGTCGACTCAATTAAGAAATAAAATAAAAAAGGTTTAAGAAAAATAGAGTTCATTGTCCTTTCTCTAGTATAAAAGACAATTAATTTCGTTCATCCGTAAGCTTCTAATCGTAAAATGAATTGTTCGCTGCAATATTATCTCAGTAAAGTACAAACAGTGCCTTCGATGTTTGCTTATTAGAGATGCGCTCTAATTAGATTTTACCGTGTCTGCAAATTGTTGGACGATTACGAAAATATTAATAGAGAAATCTTTTGGGATTTGCTCCAGACGTCGCGACGCCCAACGCTTATTACAATGCACATTCTTTCTGCGTCGGGGAGTTTTATATCCTGCTGTTTTTATTGTTTTTATTTTATGAGTTGAACGTTTCTTCCAAAATTGCGAGGGACAGACATCTCTGATCGAAACGAGATGCGCTCAACTTTTGTTACATAGGATTATTGCTCGTTTCTCCGCTCGTGTTTCCATTCCGAAATTCATGTTGTCTCTCCATTGTGAAATGTGAATAAGTGACTGTTGTAGAGAATTGATTTATTTAACTCTTAAACTACATTTTAAATAAAAAAATTCTTAAATTTAACTCTTATATTAGCAACAAATTAATATATTTACAGATTTAAGATTCATTTATATCATTATTGATATTATTATATAAAGAGGCTTATTAGTATAAAAAATTATTAAATTTCTTGTCAATTTAATAAGTAATATTCGAAGTGATATTACTACTCTGGTATTTCTACTCATGATTGCTTCAAGACTGAAAGATTTTCGATCGGAGCGCGATTTACAGAATGAGATGTATATATAAATTTATAGAGAAATATTTAAGCATTAAGATCCGTTTTGATTGAATATAGGCCTTCTCTTTAATTAGATCTATTTTTAATGGATTAATTTTGTATCGTAATTCTTAAATTAAATAGTTAACAAAGTAACTGGCAGCTATTGAGTTATCTTATAGACTTTACATTTTTTAATCATATGAAGTATTTTATAATTAACGTTTTTTCTTGCGAGATGTAATTTTTGTCAACAAGAATATTGAATTATTAATATTTAATGTACACAATTTTTCTTTACTACAAACAAACGTTCGCGTTTTTGATTAATTTTAGCGTTTTTATTTATTCAAGAATCATTAAAAGAATTAATTATTTCGGAATTGCAAAGCAATGAAAAGTACAAGAAAACATGAGCAAATAATTAGACAAATTAAGAACTAGAAAAATGATTAAAAAACAATTCTTATGTTTACTTTAACATCTTTAGGAAATATGTATAAAATGTATTAAAAAAAGGAAAGGATGCACATCATTATTTAGCCAGATACTTTCAGAATTTGAAAGAAAAAAAAGGAGGACAACGAATGATTCAATTATATGCTTTAAGAGTTAATATTACAATTATGTATGAATAATTGAAAATCTCTTGAATTAAAAAATTATTTATCAAAATAAAACCACTGGTCGCTTTTATTAACGCTTTTATTAGTCGCACATTTAAAAAACCAGAGATACAAATGTGAGTATATATTATTTCTCGCTTTTCTCCCCAAAAATGCTCGAGGAAAAACAAAGGATTAATGGAGGTAAAATATTTTTTTCCTCTTCATTTCCTCCCTCTTGTTTAAAGCTATCAGCTTTGCGATATAATAAAGAATAGCGAGTTGTTTAGGAATTTTGCATGCCAAACGTGTGCGCATGTAATAACCGACACTAATAACACTATTTTTGAGATCTTGAACCGTCGTGTTACGACAGTCTGCTTCCCCCTTCTCCTTGTGGTCGAAGGAGAAACTTTCACTTATAAAGTTGTTGCTCCGCCGTCGCGACTGACAGCTCCATTTGCGACGTTAAGGGAAAAATTCCTCGCGAGAAAGACTAATCGAAAGTATGCTCACTAACTGTGTGAGTTTTTCCGACTTCACGAGGGACCTTCCCGTTCCTCTTCATTCGATGGTTTATTTGATGTTACGCAAAGTGCGGCCAGAAAAGTTGCGAAAGCAGTAGGTCTGTCGCGAGATAGAAATTAATGGTAACGAATGGATTTTTCTCTCTATTTTCTTTTATTTCTCTATTTAAATTATTACGTTTTAAATTAGCGTCTACATTACATAATATAGGGTTACCATAAAAGTGGAAATCAGGGAAATGATAGGGAAATTGAAAATGGTCAAGGAAATCAGGGAAAAGAGAATTTTGTGGAAAATAAAATTTTCTGGAAAATAAAAATTCTTAGAAACTTCTTTTTAAAGAAGTTTGATATATGTATATTATATCCTGCAATTTTGGAATATTATCAACTTAACAATTAAATACAAGCGGTGTTAGCAGCATCAATAGTAATTTACATGCTATGTTAAATTGTTCTGTCAACAAAAATATTTGACGGTTAAAAAAAATCACGTTGAAAGTACAACAAATTTTTAAATATTATTGAAAGTCAGAGAAAATCATGTTATGTTGTCTGGAAAAAGTTGTGGAACTTTAGAACGAGAAATTTGCGGTAATCTTGTGACATAATAAAATAAAGTTCTGCATATTTTAATCTACGCTCTAAAAAAATGTTGGATTTGTGGATTTAACACCCATGCGATGCCAACACAATTCTCACCATAATGTTAATGTTAATTTAACATCAAGTGAGAATTATATGTATAGAATCAATGTCAGTAGTATCTCTTTATCAAGCAAATTATAAACATAATTTAAATTGGGATAATATTCAAATATTAGATTCTGAACCATTCTTTCAAAAAAGATTAATCTCCGAAGTGAGCTTCATAAAAAAACGAACTATGTCTCTAAACAAACAAGATGATACAGATCGTTTCCCAGATATATATTTTCCTGCACTCAATATCAATTGTCTTCGGCTCACCACAATAATTATTCTCTCTCTAAGGACGTTTAAGTATAAAAGCAAGACGCTCATGATAGGAGTCATAGACAGTAATCGAAATTAATGAAATTACGAGTATCTTACTGTTATAATACATCTTGTCTTAAGATGTGATTTTGAAGCAGGTATGATATAAATTTAATATTGTTTCATTTTGTTTGTAATTGTTATTTTTAATTTTATACTTATTGATAAATTGTTTGTGGAATAGAATCTATGCTTCGTGCCACAAGCTAAACTAATTTTAACAAGAAACACATAGTGTTACTTCGCAACAAATTTACGTGTTCATTAAATCTAAACGAGCGTTTTTAAGTAATAATTAACAGAATCCGTAAATTGGACAATTTTTTTATAATATTCATTTAATTTATTGTAATTAAAGTCACGTTTTGATTATAAACTTATACTGAAGATGGTCTAACCAAGACCAAAACGTTTATATATATATATATATATATATATATATATATATATATATT